>NC_069501.1:1255435834-1255528334 GCF_027579735.1 Bombina bombina | reverse complement strand
TTATAGTATAATTCGGCACTAAAATCAACACTTGACAAAGCTGCACCCTCCACTGTTCGTCGTACATCAATCACTCGACGGCAACCGTGGCACACCAAACAGACCAGATATTTTAAGCAATGTTCATGTGCTGCTGAACGGCAGTGGAGGAAATCACGCACCTGTGCTGATTTCCGGCATTATAAATTCATCCTTAAGTCCTACAACTCTGCGCTCAGCCTGGTCAAACAACCCTATTTTTCCTCCCTTGTGTCATCTCATGCATCCAACCCCAGAAAGCTGTTCTCAACCTTTAACTCCCTTCTACATCCGCCTGCACCCCCGCTCACTACCAACCTCACTGCTCAGATAATTGCTGATCACTTCAAAAATAAAATTGACACCATTAGAAAAGAGATCTGCACCTCACACCCTTCAAACCCAGCAATACTACCCATTCCTTCTATTAACAAAACTCTATGCTACTTCCCCCCCTGTAACAGAGGAAGAAGTCTATGTACTCCTATCCTTGGCTCATCTCACAACCTGCCCACTTGACGCTATTCCTTCACAACTTCTTCCCTCTCTCTCTGCTTCACTAACCCCTACCCTATCTCATCTCTTTAACCAATCTTTCACCGCTGGCACATTTCCGGATACATTCAAGCATGCGTCAAACATACAAATCCTAAAAAAGCCCTCGCTTGACCCCTCCACCCCTTCTAACTGTCGACCGGTCTCCTTACTTCCCTTTGCTTCAAAATTATTGGAACGACTGGTCTACAATCGGCTAACTCAATTTCTCACAACTAACTCTTTACTTGATCCCCTACAATCTGGTTTTCGCCCTAAACACTCAACAGAAACTGGCCTTGCTAAAGTAACAAATGACCTGTTATCAGCTAAAGCAAAAGGCCACTACTGCTTCTTGACCTATCCGCTGCTTTTGACACAGTCGACCATCCTCTCCTCCTAAAAATACTACATTCATTTGGCATCCGAGACACAGCCCTCTCCTGGTTTGCCTCATATCTCTCAAACCGCTCTTTTTCAGTTTCCTTTAACAACATATCTTGCGATCCTATGCCTCTCTCAGTTGGAGTACCGCAAGGCTCTGTCTTGGGTCCCTTGCTTTTCTCTCTCTATACATCCTCCCTTGGAAAATTTATAGCCTCCATTGGATTCCAGTACCACTTATATGCTGATGATACCCAAATCTATCTTTCCTCTCCTGATATCTCTCCCTCTTTACTCAACCAGATTTCCAACTGCCTCTCTGCAATTTACTCTTGGATGTCTTCACACTACCTCTAACTCAATCTGTCCAAAACTGAGCTGCTTCTTATTCCCCCCTCTTCGAGACATCCAACACCTGACATTTCTCTGACGGTTGGAGACTCTATTCTCAACACCTCACCCCAGGTCTGCTGTCTTGGGGGTCACACTAGACTCAGAGATCACATTCAACCCACATATACAAATGCTTACCAAATCCTGCCGTTCACACCTACGCAACATTTCCAGAATTTGTCCCTTCCTATCAGGTTTTTTTCCCTGCTTTGTTTGCCATGTGCTGCTGGCAGCCATTTTACTCACCTGTCTTGCTGAATCTGGTTCAGAGTGTGTGATGCTGCTCATTTCCTGCACGCCCTCTTATGGCCAGACTGTTGTGTGAGACAGGTTGCAGTCTCAGAATTGTTATGTCATTACTTATTATTTAAAGGGCCTCTGTTCAGTATGCTTTGCCCTTGCGTTGTCTCAGACCTGTTTGTGAGTTCCTGTGTATTACCTGGCTAGTCTGACGTCTCTTCTGGTTCCTGATCCCTGGCTTGTTCCTGACTTTGCTGTTATCCTTATTCCTGGTTCCGGCTCGTCTGACTACTCGCGTTGGCTCCTGACTCGGCTCGTCTGACTACCAGCTCTGGTTTTGACTCCTGGCTTGTTATTTGTCTTATGGACTTTTTATTATTTTTGATATTAATAAAGGTGTGATTATTTTTGCACTTCTTGTCTCAGTCTGATTCCTGGCACCCTGACACTTCCTTACTCAAAAAACGACAAAAATACTTATTCATTCCCTCATTTTGTCACACATTGATTATTGCAACCTACTCCTAAATGGCCTTCCAAAACGCTGCCTCTCCTCCCTCCAATCTATTATGAATGCTCCTGCTAGACTCATCCACCTAAGTCACCGATCTACATCAGCGACTCCGCTCTGCCAGTCTACACTGGCTACCCATACACTCTAGAATATAGTTTAAAGTATTAACCCTAACTTACAAAGCACTCAACAGTCTAACTCCCAACTATATTTACTCTCTTATCGTGAAATATTCCCCATCCCGTCCTCTTCGATCAACCTCTGACCTACGTCTCTCCACTCCTGTTATCTCTACATCCCACTCCCGCCTCCAAGACTTCACATGTGCTGCTCCTGTCCTCTGAAACTCTCTACCCTGCTCCATAAGACTGTCTCCAACCTTGTATAGCTTCAAATGCTCCTTGAAAACCCATCTATTCAGAGAGGCATACCATATCTCCTCCATCCCTCATCCGAACCAAACTAATACATGAACTGCCTGACTCACTACTGCAACTACAACTGATGTAACAATCTACCCCAACCTTATGTCTCTGCACCCTAAACCTGTAGACTGTGAACTCTCCGGAGCAGGGCCCTCTTCCTCCTGTACTAGATTTGTTTAGTTTTATGTTTTGTATTTTTAGCAAAATTTTTTGTCATTGTATACCCCTAACATTGTACCCAGCTCTACGGAATTTGGCGGTGCTATACAAATAAATGATAATAATAATTTGGAGGAATATATCCAAGAGAATCTAGCTAAAGGCTTCATTCACCCCTCCTCCTCTCCTGCTGGGGCAGGCTTCTTTTTCGTCAGTAAGAAGGATGGTGGGCTCAGACCCTGCATCGACTACAGGGCCTTGAACAATATAACTATCAAGAACCGCTATCCCATTCCTTTGATCACTGAGCTCTATCACTCGCTCCAGAATGCTCACTTCTTCACCAAGATAGACGTGGGGCATACAATCTGATCTGTATCTTCCCAGGCCACTAATGGAATACCTCGTAATGCCCTTTGAGTTATGTAACGCCCCTGCAGTCTTCCAGGCATTTGTCAACGATGTCTTCCGTGACCTCCTCAATCGCACTACCTGGATGACATCCCTATCTTCTCTTCCACTCAGGAAGAGCATCATAAGCACACGAGACAGGTACTTGAACGTCTCAGGGACAATTCTTTAGTAGCCAAACTAGAAAAATGTGAGTTTGACCAAGTTCAGATCCAATTCCTTGGCTATGTCATCTCAAAAGAAGGTTTTGCCATGGATCCTGCTAAACTCACTGCAGTTTTAGAGTGGCCCCAACCTACTTAATTAAAGGAATTGCAGAGATTCTTGGGGTTCTCCAATTATTACTGCAAGTTTACAAAGAACTTTTCCCAAACAGTCGCTCCACTTACTGAACTGACAAAACGGAACAAAGACTGTAAACATTGGCCTCCTGAAGCCATAAATGCCTTCTCTCGTCTCTGATCCTGACCTACACTTCACTTTAGAGGTTGATGCATCCGAGATAGGGGCTGGAGCAGTTCTAACCCAAAGGGATACTTCAACCTCTAAGTCGCACCCTGTAGCCTTTTTCTCTAAATGTTTTACTCCTGCAGAGAGGAATTATGATGTGAGTAATCATGAACTCTTAGCCATTAAGATGGCCTTGACGGAAGGGCGTCATTGGTTGGAAGGCACCGCTAATCCCATTCAGATTCTCACCGACCACAAGAATCTGACTTACCTAGAGACAGCTCATCGACTCAATCCTTGACAGGCCAGGTGGGCCTTGTTCTTCTCCCGCTTTAACTTTGTGGTCTCTTCTCTTCCTGGGACCAAAAACAAGGAGGTCGATGCCCTTTCCCGTCAGTTTCCTCATCCAAGTGATTGCTCTGAAGCTCCTATTGAGCATATCATACCCTCCTCCTGTGTGGTTGCTCAATTGAATACCACCCTTCTTCAAAGACTGCAACGTGCTCAGTCCAATAAACCTCCTAAAGCCCCTGTGGCTTCCGATATCTTTTTTGTACCTCTGAATCAACGCACTCCCGTAATATCCTGGGCTCATGACAGTAAACTCTCAGGGCATCCTGGTTTGACAAGGACTTTTAAGCGTCTTTCCCAACACGTATGGTGGCCTACTTTGAAGGCTGACGCTCAGGATTATGTAAAAGCCTGTATAACTTGTGCTGCCAACAAAACTCCCCAATCCTTGCCTCCCGGCTTGCTCCAACCATTGTCCATTCCCAAACAACCATGGACACACATAACAATGGACTTCATTGTGGACCTTCCTCCTTCTGACCACCATACAGTTATCTGGGTTGTGGTGGATAGCTTTTACAGATTGGCTCATTTGGTACCCCTAACAAAACTGCCTTCTGCCCAAGAATTATCATCTCTTTTCCTTCTGCATGTGGTACGACATCATGGCCTTCCTGTGAATATTGTTTCCGACAGAGGTCTACAATTCATTTCTACCTTTTGGATAGCCTTTTGTAAGTTGATTGGAACCACGGTTTTCTTGTCTTCTGGCTACTATCCTCAGACCAATGGTCTAACTGAGAGAGTAAACCAGGATCTTGAGGTTTATCTTAGAGCCTTTGTCAACGCTCTCCATTCCAACTGGTCTGAGCTGTTACCCCTAGCGGAGCTGGCAAGAAACACTGCTTGGCACTCTTCTCTTTGATGTTCTCCATTTGAAGCTGCAGCAGGGTATCAACCTCGTATCTTCCCTTTTTCTGCTCAATCCACTGGGGTTCCTGCTGCAGAACGACACGTTACTGAACTCTCCACTCATTGGTAACGTATTCGCTCTCAGCTACGTTCAGCTGTCTCTAGATATAAGAAGTTTGCTGATCATCATAGAGCTTCTGTACGTACCCTCTCAGAGGGTGAACATGTTTTGGTCACTATAAATAAAAAGAGAGAAGCGCTCAACCTGGGAACGAACAATAGCATAATAGCTTGTTCTATGGCTAGTTACCACCCTAGAAGCAGCCTCTTTTTGCTGAATATGTGCCTTTCACAGAGAAGAACTTTCCGATAGCATATCAGTCTGATCCTGACTTAACAGTGCAGTCCAGCCCCGAAATACCAGGCAATCCCTCTCTGAACGAGAGAAACGGCAAAACCCCAGATGTACGTTTCGGCCTATTGTGGGCCACGTCAGTGAGGTGCAGCCATATCCCTCTAGGCACACTGAGCAACGGGTCCATGTCTGGATTCCTGCATCACACTTAGAGAGAGTTCCCCAAGTGTCATAATTTGCATAAATAAAAAGAGAGAAGCACTCAACCAGGGAACGAACAATAGCATAATAGCTTGTTCTATGGCTAGTTACCACCCTAGAAGCAGCTTCGTTTTGCTCAATATGTGCCTTTCACAGAGAAGACCTTTCCTATAGCATATCAGTCTGATCCTGACTTAACAGTGCAGTCCAGCCCTTTCCTATAGCATATCAGTCTGATCCTGACTTAACAGTGCAGTCATTTCGGGGCTGGACTGTACTGTAAAGTCAGGATCAGACTGATATGCTTCAGGAAAGTTCTTCTCTGTGAAAGGCACATGTTGAGCAAAAAGAGGCTGCTTCTTGGGTGGTAACTAGCCATAGAACAAGCTATTATGCTATTGTTCGTTCTCAGGTTGAGCGCTTCTCTCTTTTTATTTATGCAAATTATGACATTTGGGGAAGTCTCCCTAAGTGTGATGCAGGAATCCAGACGTGGACCCGTTGCTCAGTGTGCCTAGAGGGATATAGCTGCACCTCACTGACGAGGCCCACAATAGGCCGAAACTTACGTCTGGGGTTTTGCTGTTTCTCTCGTTCAGAGATGGATTGCCTGGTATTTCGGGGCTGGACTGTACTGTAAAGTCAGAATCAGACTGATATGCTTCAGGAAAGTTCTTCTCTGTGAAAGGCACATGTTGAGCAAAAAGAGGCTGCTTCTTGGGTGGTAACTAGCCATAGAACAAGCTATTATGCAAATTTTTGTTCTCAGGTTGAGCGCTTCTCTCTTTTTATTTATGCAAATTATGACATTTGGGGAAGTCTCCCTAAGTGTGATGCGGGAATCCAGACGTGGACCCGTTGCTCAGTGTGCCTAGAGGGATATAGCTGCACCTCACTGACGAGGCCCACAATAGGCCAAAACGTACGTCTGGGGTTTTGCTGTTTCTCTCGTTCAGAGAGGGATTGCCTGGTATTTCGGGGCTGGACTGTACTGTAAAGTCAGGATCAGACAGATATGCTTCAGGAAAGTTCTTCTCTGTGAAAGGCACATGTTGAGCAAAAAGAGGCTGCTTCTTGGGTGGTAACTAGCCATAGAACAATCTTTTAATGCTATTGTTCGTTCTCAGGTTGAGCGCTTCTCTCTTTTAATTTATGCAAATTATGACATTTGGGGAAGTCTCCCAAATTGTGATGCAGGGAATCCAGACGTGGACCCGTTGCTCAGTGTGCCTAGAGGGATATAGCTGCACCTCACTGACGAGGCCCACAATAGGCCAAAACGTACGTCTGGGGTTTTGCTGTTTCTCTCATTCAGAGAGGGATTGCCTGGTATTTCGGGGCTGGACTGTACTGTAAAGTCAGGATCAGACAGATATGCTTCAGGAAAGTTCTTCTCTATGAAAAGCACATGTTGAGCAAAAAGAGGCTGCTTCTTGGGTGGTAACTAGCCATAGAATAAGCTATTATGCCATTGTTCATTCTCAGGTTGAGCGCTTCTCTCTTTTTATTTATGTTTTGGTCTCTGCTTGACACATTCGTCTATGTCAACCCTGTCACAAATTGGGGCCTAAGTTTATTGGTTCTTACAAAGTCCTGAAAAGACTATCTCCTGTTGCCTACAAAGTGGCCTTGCCCAAAACTCTGCGCATACACCTAGTCTTCCATATCTCACTACTCAAGCCTTACATCAGGAACAGATATACCCAGCTCCGACCTCCTCCTTCTCTGCTCCTGGTTCGTGGTGACCCTGAATATGAGGTTGCTAAGATCCTGGACTCCAGATACAGGTGCAGACAACTGCAGTATCTGGTACATTGGAAGGGTTACTCTGTGGCAGATCATTCCTGGGTTCCTGCCCGTGGTGTGCATGCTTCACCCTTGGTCTCTAGATTCCATGCTGCTCATCCTTTGAGGCCGACTCAGGTTCCCGGAGGGAACCCTTGAGAGGGGGGCTATGTCGTGCCATGACGCTCTAGCTGTTGCTAGGGACTCAGCGCCTGCTGTCTGCTAGTTGCCTAGGGGGGAGTCGACTCCTCTCTGCATGCAGCAGTGACATCATCGCTTCAAGCTTCCTCCTGCAGAAGCCGGTCTGGATCTCCTGTGGCGCGAATCCTGAGCCTATGTAAGTAAATTCAGTCCTACCTATCACTGCCCAAGTATAGGTGTTACTTAATGTTCTCCTGGGTGTTATTGATTTGTATGCTGGATTGTTATTTTGTTGCTGACCCCTGCTTGTCTGACCACTTTAACCCTTAACTGCTGGATTGATACTGCTACTGAACTCTGCTTGTCTGACCACTCTGCCTCTTTAACCCTTAACTGCTGGATTAATACTGTTGCTGAACTTTGCTTGTCTGACCACTCTGCCTCTTTAACCCTTAACTGCTTGATTGATATTGTTGCTGAACTCTGCCAGTCTGACCACTCTACCTGTTAACCCCTATCTGCCTGGATTGCCTCACTGTTGCCAAACCCTGCCTGCCTGACCATCCTAATGGTTTACCCCTGGACTACCTTACTGTTACCGAACCCTGCCTGCCTGACCATCTTAGTGGTTTATCCCTGGAGTGCCTTACTGTTGACAAACCCTGCCTGCCTGACCAACCTAGTGGTTTGTCTCTGGTTTCCTGCCTGTTGCCGCCAAGGACAGTCCTGCCTGTGGTGAGTGCCATTTATCTCATCTTGCAAACCTACTCTGCTCTGGGATATTCCCTATCATTCCGGCTCGACGCCGGGATAACAAGACTACTGGCCGAGTTCGGTCTGATAGAGGAGTATCCCACGAGCATTACAGTACATAGGTGGGTGCAGAATGTGTACAATTCTAATGCAGGGGAGCCTTTTATTAGCACAGGCTGCAGAGCTATCTATCCTCCAAATCATTATACAGATCAGCATCTATATTGTTACTATTGCTTACAACAGAGTTATCTTTGGGGTCCCCAAAACATTTTTGCAGCAGGGCCCTCTGTTGAGTAGGGCCGCTGCTGAACTACTCTTGTTGTCTGTGGACTAAAGCTCAGATTGGCTCTTCCGAATAAGGAAAATGGTGGGTGGGGTTTGGCTATTGATAAATAATTTAAGTAAAAAAGATGTTAATTTGTTTTAAACATGTTTAGGCTTGGCTGGTATGTTATTCTATAGCAACACAACAGAAATGTCTTGTAATTACAAGGTGTTTACTGTCCCTTAGTGACACCTCTCATATGGGCAAAAATATATATATTTTTATTGGCTTTAAAAAAAATTAAAAAAAAATATTGCAATTTTTTTTTTTATCCCAGCATTTTTTTTTCACAGCTACATGTTGTGCAATGGAGAGGCACAAGTAGGTCTGCCGGCTGCTGCCCTCCCTTACACAACATGCTGCGCCACCTACTGGATGAAAGTGGTTAAGATCATTGCATGGCCCATAATTGGGCTGACCCAATTCAGTGATAGGCATCAGTCAGGGGAACTTAGGTTTGGGGCTGGATGTTAAATCATATAAAACAAAACAAAAACGGTAAAAAACTACTTTCATTTATTTTGTTGCTGCCCTGTGCAGCTGCCAGCTTTGCTTCAGTGAAAAAGAGAGTTCTGCAATTCCCCTCCAATGTGCCTTACAGAGCAGGAAGAGATGCAAAGAGAGCAGTGTTTTAGCCACATTTTATTAAAGTAAGTTCTGCAACCTTAGATTTTGCTGAAAGGGATTCTGTTAGTGAAAATTATAATTTAATGAATGTGGTTTAGTGTTTTTTTTTTTACTCTTTAACAGCAGTTTAAGGATCGTTTTTGTATTTTGTTTACTCAGACCTTACACCCACTACCTTAGCAGCTTGCCTCTGTACTGCACACTAGTTTATAGTCTCACTCTCTTACTGACTTTTTAATGTTACCTTAGCAGCTTGCCTCTGTACTGCACATTAGTTTATAGTCTCACTCTCTTTCTGAACTTATGAACTCTCTGTTGCTCTGCAACTGTGTTTTCTCATAACATTATCTTACTATTATGCTGTTTGTATGGATGAGTTGTTATTTGACCAGAGTAAGCTAGACCAAAAGCATGGTAATGTAAAATGAAACCAAGCAGTTTAGAATGAGTTATAGCAAATATTCTCCATGGCTCCTGTAGCTATAGTATTTCATTTAAACCAGTGATTCCTTAGGTGTATGTTGGACAACCCTGATGTAGACAACAAATAATAATTTATTAATGCTCCCATTCATATGTGCTGTTCTGTTTCAGATATTTAAAATAGATTGAATACTATTAGTATTTGATAGTCACTTAAAATATTACTTAAAAATTCAGTGGCGTCTCCCCCCTTTCAGTGGTCCCTCTCCCCCCCCCCCTTGTGTGTCTCTCTCCCTCCCTCTCTCTCTCTCCATCTCTCTTTCTCTATCCGTCTGTGTCTCTCTTTATCCATCTCTCTCTCTATCCATCTCTCTCACTGTCTCTCCCACTCCCTCTGTCTCTCTCCTTATGTGTCGTTCTCCCCCATGGTCTCTTTCTCTCTCTGTCTCTCTTCCTCCCCCTCTGACTCTCTCATCCCTTATGTGTCTCTCTAACCCTCTGTGTGTGATTATGTCTCCCTCTCTTTCTCTCTCTCTAACCCTCTGTGTCTCTCTCTCCCTCTCCCCCCGTCTCTCTCTCCCTCTCCCCCGTCTCTCTCTCCTTCTCCCCCTGAGTGCTTTTCTGTGTTTCTGTCTACCTTTTATTTATTTATTTAATTAATTAATTGGTGGTGCCATCTGAGGATGTGACTTTATTTAAAGGGGTGGGATCAAGCGCCCCACCATCTTTAAATTTCACCAGCCGCCACTGGATCAAGACATTTTTATATTTACTGAATAATGAAGGAATCTATAAGCATAATTTGCAGCATTAAAGTAAAAAGTATGTTTTAAACATATTTTAATGGGCCTGAATTTCTAGATCTCATAATCAGAACAAGCATTTTGTTATCTGGCAAGAGTTTCTGTTACAATCCTTTAGACTAAAATCAGATGTTTACTAAGTTGACCAGTTTTCCAAGACAACATTTAAAGGGACATGAAACCCATATGTTTTCTTTCATGATTTAGAAAGAGCATGCAATTTTAAATAACTTTCCAATTTACATATAATATCTAATTTTCTTCATTCTTTTGATATCCTTTGTAGAAAATCATATCTAAATATTCTCAGTAGCTGCTGATTGGTGGCTGCACATAGATACCTCATGTGATTGGCTCACTCATGTGCATTGCTATTTCTTCAACAAAGGATATCTAAAGAATGAAGGCATATCCTAGCCACTGCCTCACCAGCCTCTGACGTCACCGCACGTCACGACTCCCTTTAATGCAAGGCTGAAGACAATGAAATAGCACTTAGGGGCCGATTTATTAAGCAGCGGATGCCTTCATGCTCGCCGGAAACAGGAGTTAAGAAGCAGTGGTCTTAAGACTGCTGCTCCTTAACTTGTCCGCCAGCTCTTAGGTGGAGAACTGCAATCGTCATGATCAGATACGATCGGGATGATTGACACCCCCTGCTAGTGGCCGATAGGCCGCGAATGTGCAGGGAGCGGCATTGCACAAGCAGTTCACCAGAAATGCTTGTGCAATGATAAATGCCGACAGTGAGCTCGCTTCCATTGAGCCATTAAAAATGGAGCCGTAAGCTACCAAAGTGATCGACAGCTAAAAGTAATTTACGGCTCCATTTTAGTTCCAGGTTTCCATTGAAAAGGCTTCCGCTTTGCATGCGGTCGCTCTTTCTGTGTAGATGTAAGTTAGCATTGTGTTAACGCTTCCACCTGATGCCAGATTATTAGGTTACTATGGTAACCCGTCCTTACACTACACTCGATCGCATATACGGTGCCGCATACAAGTGCGGCGCCATATATTTCCCCTGTCTCTCGATGTTAAAATAAAATCAAACACCTAACGCATTCGCAATATCTACCTCAACCGCAACCCCTCCTACCGCAATAACTAATGTATTAACCCCTAATCCGCCAACCCCCATATCGCAAAGTATATATTTAAACTTTTTCAAAACAGCCAATAGGATGAGAGCTACTGGCTGATTTAAATTTGAAGGATCAAATAAGCCAATAGGAATGCAAGGGACGCAATTTTTAATCACGTACCTTGGAATTCCTATTCAGTACACATCGGCGATCGTACGAAGAGGATCCTCCACGCTTCATGGCTCCATCGGTTGCCGGTCTTCAGTTCCGCAGTCCTGGATGAAGAAAGAAGAGGTTGCCGGTTTTCAGTTCCCTGGTCCTGGATGAAGAAAGAAGAGGTCACCGGTCTTCAGTTCCGCGGTCCTGGATGAAGATAGAAGAGGTCGGCGGTCTTCAGTTCCGCGGTCCTGGATAAAGATAGAAGGGGCCGCCGCTTGGAAGAAGACTTCACCGCCGGACTTCAGGAAACCGTGACTACCTATCTAGGGGTAAGAGTTAGGCTTTTTTTTTTTTTTTTTTAGATTAGGGATTTGGGCTTGAAAAAGTGCTGAATGTCCTTTTAAGGGTAATGCCCATACAAATGCCCCTTTAGGGGCAATGGGTAGTTTAGGATTTTTTAGTGTTAGTTTTTTATTTTGGGGGGTTTGGTGGGTGGGGGGTTTTACTGTTAGAGGGGGGACTTAGTATTTTGTTTTTAAAAAAAAGAGCTGTTTAACTTAGGGCAATGCCATACAAAAGGCCCTTTTAAGGGCTATTGGTAGTTTAGCATTAGATTAGGGTTTTTTTTATTTTGGGGGGGCTTTTTTATTTTCATAGCGATTAGGTTTAATTTTTTTATTTTTGATAATCCTCCTGTTTATTATTTTATGTAATGTTAGACTTTTTTATCTTCTGTAATTTTAGCTTAATTTAAACTTAGTTTTTTATTTTTTAAAGTAATGTTAGGTTGTTTTTTTTAAATTGTAATTTAGGATTAGTTTAATTTATGTAATGGGGTTAATTTAGGGGGTGTTAGGTTAGGGGGCTTAGTGATTAGATAATTGCGATGTGGGTTATTGGCGGTTTAGGGGTTAATAGATTTATTAGGGTAATTGCGATGTGGATTATTGGCGGATTAGGGGTTTATATTTTAAATAGCTAGATTGCGTTGTGGGGGATGGCGGATTAGGGGTTAATAGTTTAAATAGATACTTTGCAATGTGGGGGCATTGCGGATTAGGGGTTAATAGATAGTTTGCATTATGGGGCCATTGCGGAATAGGGGTTAATAGTTTAAACAGATAATTTGAGATATGGGGGTTGACGGAATAGGGGTTAATGGTTTTAATAGCTAGTTTGCGTTGTGGGGCACGGCGGATTAGTGGTTAATAAATTTTTTATGTTGCAATGTGGGGGGAGGATGGCGGATAGAGGGGTTTTGACGTGCCTGGTTATATTTCAATGGGAAAAAGGTCTCGAAGAGCACCTTTTTCCTGTTTTACACCTAGTTGAGCTGGGTGTAATTTTTATTACTGCATCGGCAGCCTCCGATAGTGTAGTAACGGTTTGTGCAGGCTTTGGAAACTGGGTATTATTTAAAGATTATTGGCTTCCTATACTTTGTATGGGACATGATAATGTTTTCGGCAGCCGGAGTCTGGATGCCAAAATTAAGTTATAACGGAGTTTTAACTTCAAATAAGTAGTAGATTTTTTTTCTAAAAATTTCAAAGTTATGTCTATTTCCACTCCTCTTGTGTCATGTGACAGCCATCAGCCAATCACAAATGCATATACGTATATGCTGTGAATTCTTGCACATGCTCAGTAGGAGCCAGTGACTCAAAAAGTGTAAATATAAAAAGACTGTGCACATTTTGTTAATGGAAGTAAAATAGAAAATTGTTTAAAATTGCTGCTCTATCTGAATCATGAAAGTTTAATTTTGACTTGAGTGGTCCTTTAAGCTTTCAAAACATTGACTTATTTAATTCACTATAAAAATAAATGCTATTTTTAATAATGAATCAGAAATCCTGTATGTTCCCCATGACACTGGCAGACGGATTATCATGCAGAGACAGAAAGGGTATCATGATTGCTGGTTATTCACAAATAAACATTTAGCTCATTAATATTCTTGTGCTTAGTTCACTTTCAAACCTCACGTATCTTTAAAAGGACAGTAAACACTGGGGGCCAGATTACAAGTGGAACGCTAACTGTTACACGCGAGTGATAAGGGGTTTATCTCGGTTGTTTGCACACATCAGAAGTAGCGCGTTTTACAAGTTGAAAGTAATCTCGATACCTGCATATCTTTTTCTATAGACATATAGGTATAGATATGTATTTTACATGAACAGTATCACATACATATAGAAATAGAAAATAATGTACTTTGATTATTAAATATATATGTGAATCACATAGGAATGTAAAATGTGCATCACGTTTCTCAATTTAGATCTTAACGTGATAGGGTTAGTGCTCATGAAAAGATCTAAATTGAGAAAAACACATATTTTATATTCCTACTAGAAATGTGCGATTCGTTTCGGATCGATTCGGAAATTCGGCCGAATTCGTAAAATTCGGGATTCAGATCGATTCGAATTTCCGAATTAAAATAGTGCTGAATCTACCGAATAAATCCGAATTAGTTCGGATTTATACGGATTTTTCAGTAGATTCGGATGGCCATGGATTACACTAGTATTGTACAGTATATTAGGTTATATCACTCTGCTATGGGTTACACCTAATATACAGTACATAATACTAGTCTAATACACAGCACATCCCACCTAACACTTACCGAAATTCCGAATTTCCGAACCGAATCCAGCCGAATTTATTCTAATCCGAATGAATCCGAAACAAATCCGAAACAAATTGATTAGAATTTTTCCGAATTCGAATCGATCCGAACCGAAATTCGAAAAAATCCGAATCGATCCGAACTGAATTTTTTTCGCCATGCACATGTCTAATTCCTACGTTCTTCACATAGAAATAATGTACTTTTTATTATTAAATATATATTTCTATATGTATATGATACTGTTCATGTAAAATACATATCTATACCTATATAGCTATAGAAATAGATACACAGGTATATGTATATACACACATATATATATATATATATATATATATATATATATATATATATATATATATATATATATATATATATATATATATATATATATATATATATATAAATATGTATTTAAAGTGATTGTAAAGTTTAATGAATTATTGCCCAGTATCTAAAAATAATTTTAAAAACAGGGGCACTTTAATTTATTAAACTTTACAGAGACGCTTCTTTTTTTTAAATACTTACCTTTTAGTTACAGTAAACATACCGCATATCCTCCGCCCGCATCTCCTAATGTATTTAGAATATTGATGATGAAGCCGGCTTCTTCCAATCGTTGCGTGCCCCCTTTGGCATCCAGCTCATGGAGAAAACAACAATTGGAGAAAGCCAGATTCGTCATCGATATGCTAAAGAAAGCAGGAGATGCAGGCGGAGTATGTTTATTATAACACAACTAGTCCTAAAGCCCGTTCACACGGGCCGTGTTGTGTTATATCTCTCTCTCTCTCTCTCTCTCTCTCTCTCTCTCTTCTCCCCTGCGCGCGCAATGAGCTGTGCTGCCCGGTCCTCGCGCTGCTGCCGGGTGGGTGCGCGTGCGATCAGCTGCAAGAGTTTGTCTGAACTGCGCATGACGGCTTCAGACAAACTCTTGTCTTTTATAATATAGGATGGTAAATATTTTAAAAAAAGAAGTGTCATTGTAAAGTTTAATGAATTGAAGTGCCCCTGTTTATAAGATTATTTTTAGATACTGGGCAGTAATTCATTAAACTTTACTTTACTATCACTTTAAGAATAAAAAGGACATTATCCTGAAAGTTAAGAAAATTGGAATACACATAAATACATATGTACACATCTACACCCTGTTCCAAATTATTATGCCAATGATATCTTTCTCATTTACCTAAATAAATGATGTAAACAACAGTCAGCATAATTCTCATGTTATCAACTATTAACAGTACAATTCAAATTTTATTGAACAAACCTCCTAATGATAACAGTATTTTTTTTTTTAAAAATAAAAAACTTACAATGCACTGCTCCAAATTATTACCCACAGTAAAACACTTTATAGGTTGTAAAGAACTGAAAATTGTCATTTGCTGTGTTTGCAGCATATTTACTGAAATCAAAAGCTATTTCAATCAAACTTTGAACAACATTTTAACTTTTTAAACATTTTAACAGGTCACGTTACATTTTAACATAGGACCCCTTCGCCTAGATTACGAGTTTTGCGTTAGAGGCTGTGCGGTGCTAACGAGCAATTTATGCTCACCGCTCACTTACAGACAGCGCTGGTATTACGGGTTTTTACAAACCCGGCGTTAGCCACAAAAAAGTGAGCGTAGAGCAAAATCTTGCTCCACATCTCACCTCAATACCAGCGCTGCTTATGTTAGCGGTGAGCTGGTAAAATGTGCTTGTGCATTATTTCCCCATAGGAATCAATGGGGGAGAACCGACTGAAAAAAAAAAACTAACACCTGCAAAAAAGCAGCGTAAAACTCCTAACGCAGCTCCATTGATTCCTATGGGGAAAATACATTTATGTCTACATCTAACACCCTAACATGAACCACGAGTCTAAACACCCCTAATCTTACACTTATTAACCCCTAATCTGCATCCCCCGACATCGCTGACACCTGTATTATATTATTAACCCCTAATCTGCCGCTCCAGACACACCGCCGCCACCTACATTATACTTATGAACCCCTAATCTGCCGGCCCCAACATCGCCGCTACCAACATTTTATTTATTAACCCCTACTCTGCCACCCCCAATGTCACCGCAACCTACCTACATTTATTAACCCCTAATCTGCCGCCCCCAACGTTGTCGCCACTATAATAAAGTTATTAACCCCTAAACCTAAGTCTAACCCTAACCCTAACACCCCCTAACTTAAATATAATTAAAATAAATCTAAATAAAATTACTACAATTAACTAAATTATTCCTATTTAAAACTAAATACCTATAAAATAAACCCTAACCTAGCTACAATATAACTAATAGTTACATTGTATCTAGCTTAGGGTTTATTTTTATTTTACAGGCAACTTTCTATTTATTTTAACTAGGTAGAATAGTTATTAAATAGTTATTAACTATTTAATAGCTACCTACTTAAAATAAAGACAAATTTACCTGTAAAATAAAACCTAACCTAAGTTACAATTACACCTAACACTACACTACAATTAAATTAATTACCTAAATTAAATACAATCAATTACAATTAAATAAAATTATCTAAAGTACAAAACCCCCCCCACTAAATTACAGAAAATAATAAAGAAATTACAAGATTTTAAACTAATTACACCTAATCTAATCCCCCTAACAAAATAAAAAGCCCCCCCAAAATAAAAAAGCCCTACCCTACACTTAATTACAAATAGCCCTTAAAAGGGCCTTTTGCTGGGCATTGCCCCAAAGTAATCAGCTCTTTTACCTGAAAAAAAAATTACAATCCCCCCCCAACATTAAAACCCACCACCCACACAACCAACCCTACTCTAAAACCCACCAAATACCCCCTTAAAAAAACCTAACCCCTTGAAGATCACCTTACCGGGAGACGTCTTCACCCAACCGGGCAGAAGTGATCCTCCAGATGGGCAGAGGTCTTCATCCAACCGGGCAGAAGTGGTCCTCCAGACGGGCAGAAGTCTTCATCCAGACGGCATCTTCTATCTTCATCCATCCATTCGTCTTCTTTCCACAGCCGACGACTGAATGAAGGTTCCTTTAAATGACGTCATCCAAGATGGCATCCCTTCAATTACGATTGGCTGATAGAATTCTATCAGCCAATCGGAATTAAGGTAGAAAACATCCTATTGGCTGATGCAATCAGCCAATAGGATTGAACTGGCATTCTATTGGCTTATTGGAACACTACTCCATCCATCTGGACCATCCAGGGTTGCACGGCACTCATCAGTGAACAGTACTGTTTGAAAATTAGTCTTCATGTATTTTTCTGCCCAATGCAGTCGTTTCTGCTTGTGAGCATTGGTTAGTGGTGTCAGAATGGAAGGTTTATGCACAGTTGCAAGACTCTGGAGGACTCTACACCTTGATGTCCGTGGGACTCCAGAGGCACCAGCAGCTTCAAATATCTGTTTGCTGCTATGTAATGGTATTTTAGCAGCTGCTCTCTTGATCCGATGCATGGATCTGGCAGAAATTTTCCTCAATGTGCCTTTATCTGCACAAACCCGTCTGTGCTCTGAATCAGCCACAAATCTCTTAATAGTGTGATGATCACGCTTAAAGGGACATGAAACCCAATTTTTTTCTTTTGTGATTTAGAAAGAGCATGTCATTTTTAAACCACTTTCTAATTTACTTCTATTATCTAATTTGCTTCATTTTCTTGATATCACTTGCTGAAAAGCATATCTAGATATGCTCAGTAGCTGCTGATTGGTTGCTGCACACAGAGGCCTTGTGTGATTGGCTCACACATGTGCATTGCTATTTCTTCAACAAAGGATATCTAAAGAATTGAGCAAATTAGATAATAGAAGTAAATTGGAAAGTTGTTTAAAATTGCATGCCCTATCTGAATCATGAAAGTTTAATTTTGACTAGACTGTCCCTTTAAGTTTTCGTGAAATATCTAATGTTTTCATACCTCGTCCAAGGCATTGAACTATTTCACTCTTTTCGGCAGCAGACAGATCCTTTTTCTTCCCCATATTGCTTGAAAATGGTGCTCTGCTTAATAATGTGGAACACCCTCCTTTAGTAGTTTTTCCTTTAATTGGGCTCACCTGGCAATCTAATTATCACAGGTGTCCGAGATTGTTTTCAGTGATCAAAAGAGCCCCTGAGACACAATGCCATCTATGAGTTAAACTGAAAAAAAAAATTTAATCTTTGTGACACTGAAATAGAATTTGCATAATAATTTGGAACAGGGTGTAAAGACATATACAGTATATTAGTGCATTGGAGCCCTTTGCAGTTAAGTAGCTGAAAACTTGTAAATCATATTTATGCAATATTCATATTTAATTAAGTGTTTAACTATGTATTTACATTACCCAAGCGCCTGTGGGTAAAGCCGATGTATGATCATAAATCCCCTCAGAGTGCAGTGTCACCGAATCAAACATATATATCTAATTCCCCCATCTTCACTATCTTTTTTGCCTCCACCTGGGGGGTTCAAGGCGGACGAAGCCCCCCTCGCAAACCTCATTCCCCAAGGTTCACGTGGGGTGGAAGGCAGAGAATCGGTGGAGCGCTGATCATATTCTGATATGTGAAGAACATTGGAATGTGAAATATGTTGGGTTAGGGCACTTGGTTAAATGCGATCTGGTATACGCGTGAGTAGAGTGTTAACGCATTTGAGATATTCGTAGTTCAGCTTTTTGCGCATGTCGAGTTAGTGCGCAAGTGGACACATTTTACTTTCAACTTGTAATATACGCTGTGTCTGACGCACACTAAAAGATTACTTTTAAATAAATAGTGCTCCACTTGTAATCTGGCCCTGAGACTGCAACATATGCACAGTAAAACAACTAGCAATATATTTCATTATTGTTTTTTTTACTCCTTTTCCTATAATTGGGGATTTTCCAGTCCTGAAAACTGAAAGAGAATATGAAATACATCTCAAGCCTTACCCTGCCACATATCTGTCCCTTATTTGGAGTTTTTTATCTTATCATTTCTCATCATTTTTGTTGGTACCAAACAATGCACATTTTGTTAACACAATGGGCTTCATGTACTAAGAGGCAGGCGGACAGCTTCTTAACTTGTGAAGCTGTCCGCACGCCTTCGCTACATAAGGGCAGCTGATCTGTTCATCCGCAAGCCCATATGTATCATTACACACTCCTCGCAGTGTGCAATGCCCGCCCCTTCATTTGCGCGACTGAAGGGGTTGTCAGTGATTTTCCCTCGCCACCTCAGAGGTGGCGTAGGGTGTAAGGAGCAGTGGTCTAATGACCACTGCTTCTTACATTGCGGGAAGCAAGCTTGCATATGCGAACCTGCCCCGCAAGGGCAGCTCTCGCTACTTCGTACATGGAGTCCTGTGACAGTGACAAGCCCTGCCATCTCCAAACTCGGATGGGTTCCTCCAAATCAGTGGTGTGTGGAGTCTGACTATTGAAAAACAACTGCAGCAAACAATGTGTTTGTTCTAATAATGTTCAGATGTTGCTGATATGTTAGTATATTGGTAGACTTCCGAAAAATGTTGTAATTGCAATTTGTTTACTGTCCTTTTAATTGGCAGAGTATATTTATATGTCTTGTGAGCTCCCTTGCAGCATCAGCTTGGCTGGTTGTGAAATCAGTATGAGTTACTAAGCTATGGCTCAGGGAAAGGACATGGTAGAGGCTTGGCAAGTAGAAATAAGCTATGGATTACTTTGTTACATTGTATCACTTTGTATCAATATAATGAAAAGGTGCTTACAAGATGAGCTTGCAGCAGGTGATAGCAACATGATCTGCTGTGTTAGAATCATGTGAGAAACATAAAAAGGTATTAACAGCTGGCAGCCAATAGGAGCAATAACAGCTGGCAGCCAATAGGAGCAATAAGAGCTGGCAGCCAATAGGAGCAATAACAGCTGGCAGCCAATAGGAGCAATAACAGCTGGCAGCCAATAGGAGCGATAACAGCTGGCAGCCAATAGGAGCAATAACAACTGGCAGCCAATAGGAGCAATAACAGCTGGCAGCCAATAGGAGCGATAACAGCTGGCAGCCAATAGGAGCAATAACAGCTGGCAGCCAATAGGAGCAATAAGAGCTGGCAGCCAATAGGAGCAATAAGAGCTGGCAGCCAATAGGAGCAATAACAGCTGGCAGCCAATAGGAGCAATAAGAGCTGGCAGCCAATAGGAGCAATAAGAGCTGGCAGCCAATAGGAGCAATAACAGCTGGCAGCCAATAGGAGCAATAACAGCTGGCAGCCAATAGGAGCAATAAGAGCTGCCTGTCTGAGGTCGAGTTGTACTTCGCCTTATTAGTCTGCACCAGAAGTTATTGTGCAGCCTTCCTGTATTAATCTGTTGTTTCTGTACGGTCACATTGTGGTGGCCATTTTGGAAACACTGCCATCATATTTGTAAAAGGTAAATCTATACTTTCCTTACATTGACCAAGACTACAAGTTGTGCGCTAAACTGGGTGCGTAAATAACGCAAAAAATAAAGCGGTATCTCACTCTCCATAGTGCTGCCATTACAAGTTACTGAAAAACCTTCATTTGTTGTGCGATATGGTGCAAAAAGCTCCATACCGCAGAAAAACCAAGGTCTAACCTGACGTGCTCGTGCACGTTTTCCCCCATAGACATCAATGGAGAGAAAGTCTTAGAAAAAAACTACCACCTGCGATTGCGGAATGGCGATCGCCGTAGCGCAATCCCCATTGATGTCTATGGGAAAAAGAAAGTTATGTAAAAACTGTCTGCATTGACAGTGCCTAAGCTGTTAGGAGACACAGAAACAGCTACTGGGACGTCTTCTGAGGAGCAGTTCTTGACCCCCTCCGGTTAGGATCTTTATGCCATGATTGGATTGTGAACCAAACACAATTATTCTATAACCAACTGACTCTTGTATTTGGGTTTTTAGCAAACCTTAAGGAGCATTACCTAGAGACTTTTGCTAGAGACTGTTTTTTTATATTGGGATACTACATTATCCCCTATGTGTTAGATTGCAATATTTGCATTTTTGTATTTTATGTGCAAATGCTATTCTATGTCTATTTTATTTTAACTTTTAGAAGAGCGATCAGTTTACTTTGTTTTATTGTTTAGAGAGCAATTGCTTTATTTTAAATGTCATTTAGTATTTTATTTGTTTTTTGTCTTATTACTATTACATTATCTATCTTATGAATTATAGGGAATGAACTAGCAGTAGTATTATTATATATCTTATTAACATTACCTCTATTTTGCTAGCGCAGTTCTAATATCTGTACACTTAGATTAATTTATTATTTTGCAATGTGGGGGGCCAGTGGTTTAGGGGTTAATAGGTTTATTTAGTGTTGGCTATGTGGGGGGGCGGAGGTTTAGGGGTTAATACATTTATTATACTATTTGCAATGCGGGGGTGGGGGTTAAGGGGTTAATAGGTAGTATATGGTTGTTAGTGTACTTTGTAACGTTTTTCTTATGAGTTTTGTGAAACAATTTTGTTAATCCATAAGTACTGGTCTCAGCGGAATGGATCGCGGCGGTATAGAAAATAATGCTAGCATTATAGCCGGAGTGCACAATCTGTAATACAGGCGCAATGAAAATCCTGCACTCAAAAGCCATTTTTTTAGTGCAGAATGGAGAGTTGCGTAAAGGCTAAAATGCTTGCGGTATATCTGTACCGCCACGACTTGTAATACGGGAGACCTGCTTATTCCACGTACAATGGCCAATTTTTGAGTGGTATAGCTGTACCGCAAAACTTGTAATTTTTCTGATTGTGAGCCCTGTTTTTGTAGGGGGAACAGAGGAGCCAGGCATGATGCTGGTGGAGCTCAGCCCCAGTAGAGAAACTAGTACTGAGTGCAGGGACCCATAGAGGTGCGACCCTGGTCTGAAATGAGACCTCTGAGACTCTTGTAGTTAAGCAGAGCTGCCAACTCTCCCTATTAAGGAGAGTCCCTAATTCTGAGCTCTGTCCCACTGTCCTCTGAGACAGACATGTGTCCCCATTTCCAGAGTTTCCCTTGGCCCCACCTACAGACATCAGACACTCCCATAAGCCACCCAGACACACCCACTTACTGCTAGAGATTCCAATGGTCCTGCCCACCTGCATCCCCATTCCCTCTCGTCCAATAAATGGTGACTCCACCTCAACCTCCTTAGTCCCTGTTATAAAGCCACAAATGCGAGAAGGTACGAGATAAGTCCCAGCTAGTATATTAGTTTAGAGTTTATTTTATATTTATTCTGGTAATAAAATCATGTTCACTTCTTACTGCTGCTCATATATATAAATATTATTACATTATTAGAGATAAGATTAAAACATTTGAGTCCTGTAATTTGAAACTGTAACAAGAGGACAAATCCTCCAGTTGGTTAGAGATGTTATCTGCACAAATTTATTCTTTTAAAGAAGATCTGAAGGTTTTCAAGAAAAGGAAATTTGCTAAGTTTAATCGTGATCACACTGAGCATAGAGTTTAAAGATGGCCCACTGGTCAATCAAATGTTAACTATAGGTGGGGAAAAGGGAATAGAATTGATAAGGGTCCTAAGAATTTGGAATCTAGCAGCAGCCGTGAAGGAGAGGGTTCCACACAGGGCAATATTCCTAGTGGGCAGGTTTTTCAACGTAGCACCATAGTAAACGCTACAGACCAGCTAGAAGGGGCGGCCATAAATACGAGATTGAGAAGTGCTACCAGGCGAGGAAACAAAAAGGTAGTTTATAATTAAGGTGATTATACTCTGTCACAAGCTAAGGAATCACTGTTGTCAAAGGGTTTGAATTTTGTCCCCGTTTATAAACAAAGGGAATTAGAGATTGTTGTAGAACTATAAACTCAATCAAAAATTATCAAACTCAAGTTTAGGGTGTGCAGTGGTAAGACCTGTGTGTATATATATATATATACATATATATATATATATATACAGTATATATATATATATATTTCTGCTTTTAATCTTAGCTGAGAGATTGCAAGTGAGTGCCAGACTTCCTCTTTGTGTTGTGTTAATTTGTTATGTAATTTTCCCTTACGGCTTGCACCCTGACTTGTCTGGGGTCAACTGCCTGGGACTCTGGGGGCGATACAGCTGCCTGTGAGTGCTATTGAGCACCCAGGGCTGTGTGTGTATATATATTTATATATATAATCAGTGCTTTAAAAAAAAAAAAAAGCTGATACTCATTGATAATTGATTGATATATTGTGCTCAGTAACTTTGAGAGGGTCACAGTTATTTACAATGCTTGATACAATTGCAGCTCCCTCTTGAGAAAACCAGAGTATTTACATGATGATTACAAATATAACCTGTAATGAGACGGCAGAGGTGGGGGTACTCGGTGACCCACAAAAAAGCCCTGTATATGGCAGAACTTTTTTTTAAGTACAATGTCTTGTTTATGGCTATTGTTTATTCAGAACATTAACTGCTCTTCATTGACACAACAGTTACGTTTCTGAAACGCTTCCTCCTGAAGGTTATTTCCTTAAAGGGATACTAAACCCAATTTTTTTTTCTTTCATGATTCAGAATCAGAAATTTTAAGCAACTTTCTAATTTACTCCACTTATCAAATTTTCTTTGTTCTCTTGCTATCTTTTTTTGAAAAGAAGGCATCTAAGCTAAGGCCAGCCAATTTTTGGTTCAGACCCTGGACAGCACTTGTTTATTGGTCGATGCATTTAGCCACCAATCAGCAAGCGCAACCCAGGTTGTGAACCAAAAATGGGCTGGCTTTTAAACTTACATTCTTGCTTTTCAAATAAAGATAGCAATAGAATGAACATTTTTTGATAATAGGAGTAAATTAGAAAGTTGCCTTAAATTGCATGCTCTATCTGAAACATGAAAGAAAAAAATTTGGGTTCAGTGTCCCTTTAAAGGGACAGTAAACACCAAACATGTTATTGTTTAAAAAGATAGATCATCCCTTTATTACCCATTCCCCAGTTTTGCACAACTAACACAGTTATATTAATACACTTTTTACCTCTGTGATTACCTTGTATCTAAGCTTCTGCACAATACCCCCTTATTTCAGTTCTTTTGACAGACTGGCATTTTAGCCAATCAGTGCCGACTCCTAGGTAATTCTACATGCGTGAGCACAATGTTATATAGCACACATAAAATAATGCCCTCTAGCTGTGAAAAACTGTCAAATGCATTCAGATAAGAGGCGACCTTCAAGGGCTTAGAAATTACATATGAGCCTACATAGATTTAGCTTTCAACTAAGAATACCAAAAGAACAAAGCAAATTTGAAGATAAAAGTAAATTGGAAAGTTGTTTAAAATCACATGCCCTATCTGAATCATGAACGTTTAATTTGGACTTTAATGTCCCTTTAATGATACTATAGTACTTTTTTCAAGGAACAGAACAATTTAGAACCCCATTAGGGGGCGATAGCGAGTAAGTGTTACAGCAAAATAAACGTAAATTGCCTTTTTCATTTAGATACCAGACAGCCTTGGAAGGCTGAATAAAGACTGAGACGTTAATTTGTATAATGTTTATAATCTGGAACGCTTTAGATTTTGTTACATAGATTCCCATTTACCACTATTATGTGAAAAGGTTAATTACAGTTTTGAAAGCGAGGTTAATTAATTGGAGGAACTCTATAAAAAGTGGATTAAACAGATTTGTCAGTCATTAATGCATGAAATGCTTCTCACACATTTTACTGCTATTAAAATTACAGATATATTTTTAATCACTGTTTTTTTGTTTTTTTTTAAAGGGGCAGTGTACTATAAAATTGTTTTTGTTTTAGGATGTTTCCAGTGACTTGTTATACCAGCTGCAGAGTATAACATGTATGAGAAATTGCTTCTTTAGGTTTATTTTTATATTGAATAGCTGGTTTTGTTCTTTGAAACCACAACCCAATAAAATGGGACAAGATTGCAGAGAAATCAAAATTATTTTATTACTTTCTGTACACACACACACATGCTTCTTTATATTATTTCTGTCTGTATACCAAAGCCCAATACTTGATGATATAAAGCTCTCTGCTAAGGTGAGATGATATAACATGATCCTCCAGCACTGCAAGATCTATAGTGAAATTATTAAAAGTCAGAGCCTCGATCCGATATAAATCGTCGCCCGCAAAAGCCGGCGACGCCAAATTTTGCGCGGGTTTGGTATCCTATATACGGCGTAACTTAGAAGTTACGCGCGTATTTTTCTGCCTCGCCCGTCGTTTTTTGGCCCATAGACTGATATACAAAACACGCGCAGTTTGGTATCCAACATACGGCATAAGTACTTACGCGTGCAGATTTCAGAAAATATACTCCATTCTCATCTCGCCACAAATTGAAGGCACAGCAACCCTTGCACTGACTTAGAAACCAACGTAACTCTCTGAAGGCCTAACAAGTGCATACATATCAGCAGCTTGATCACAAATAGTTAACCTCTTCAAAGCATTTATTATTCCAGCCCCTGCAAGTTTGTCAAACCAATCACAAAGGGGTGCATCATGGGACACAAGGGGTGCATCATGGGGCACAAGGGGTCAACATGAGGCACAAGGGGTCATCATGGGGCACAAGGGGTGCTGGAAGCCCTACAATCCCTGTTGTTATGTCTACACATGCTGATTCTATAGTTGCTGCTGAGGTCCATGGTGATGGTGCTGCCCCTGCTGCAGATGGTCATCAAATTACATACTGGGATTTCCACTGCATGTAAGTGAAACTACTACATCCCACCCCCTTCCCTTAACCACCCTAATTACTGAAAATATATCATTAGTTCAATTCATGTTTTGGTCACTATGATTTATTGACTATCATTTCGAGGAATGAAAATGGATGTTTATACCTTATGTTCACACCTTCTGTAAATACATTATTATTTAGATATATACCCATGTGCAGGGATAGGCAAGGTGTCCTTCACTAAAATTCTTTACCTTAGAAAATGTCCGCCACAGCCTTGGCTCGTGCCTATCCCTGCACATGTGTCAATTTCTATTGGATGTGAGAAACCTTGATTTACATCTTAAAAGTGAATATCACTATATGTACCCTTCATACACATACATGTGATTTGGTTTAGAGAACATGGATATGTCAGAAACATAATGATATTACCTTTTCTGGGCCATTTCCACACAGGCCTTATTATATTTTTCACAAATATTAGTGTACTAAAACACCCCTCACATGGATGTGGATGACAATTATATGGTAAATAACAGAGGACAAGATTTAGGATGAAATATAACAATATTTTTTTTTTTTAGGCTTCTTAGATAAGGGGGCTGAGGGGCCTGGAGTGGGTCTCCTGCCTCTCCTGGGTTGTGTGGATTCAGAGGATTCTGCAGGAGTGCTGGCCACAGATGAGAGGCTGGAGGTAGTGTCCTGCTGGTGTGTGAAATGCTCCACCAACACACCCAACAGTTGGTTTTGTTCCCGCCATCTGTTGTCAGTCTGCATCTGCATGTCCGAAATAACTCATCATCTGAGATTGGTTCTGAACTATACCACTTAAAGATGCTGCCATGTCCCGTTGCAGCTCAATGGAACGCTGGAGTAAAGTCTGTTGGCTCCTGTAAAACCTGCGTTGGTCTCTCTGCATTCTCTCGCAGGTTGATGTGAGCCTCCTCTGGAGGGCAATGTATTCGTCGCCCAGGGCAGAAGTCAGAGGATCTAAAGGCTGTTCACCAGCAGGGATTATAGGCGCAGGTTCACCTCTAGCTACTGTTGCATATGGAACTATGACAGCTGTTTCTTCAGGAGGAACTACAAGAGCTGGTGCCTCAGGACGAAATATGACAGCTGGTGCCCCAGGGGGAACTCCAAGAGCTGGTGCCTCAGGAGGAACTCCAAGAGCCGGTGCCTCAGGGGGAACTCCAAGAGCTGGTGCCTCAGGAGGAACTCCAAGAGCTGGTGCCTCAGGGGGAACTCTAAGAGCTGGTGCCTCAGGAGGAACTCCAAGAGCTGGTGCCTCAGGGGGAACTCCAAGAGCTGGTGCCTCAGGAGGAACTACCACAGCTATATGATCCTCTTCATATGCTGGAGCTCTTCCAAGGGAAGTGGATGGTGGAGCTCTCCGGGTGGACTGGTAGTCCCATTGATTGTGCAACCACTCAGCCTGACCAGTTTGTATGTCCTGGTGGTAAAAGTCCTGACTGGCCTGATATTGGGAGGGGGGGTAAAGACATCTACCCTTTGGGGATGCCTTGGCTGCCCCTCATAACCAAAAGAATAGTCCTCCGGGCCAGGGCTCCTGCCAGGGCTCCTCTTGAAAACTTGGTGGCATGACGTATGGGTCCTCAACAGAGGCAATCCAACCCACCTCATGCCTGGGAGCATACTGTTGAGGGATTCTCTGGCCTGGTGGTTGTGGTGGAGCCATTCTCTGGCCTGGTGGTTGTGGTGGAGCCATTCTCTGGCCTGGTGGTTGTGGTGGAGGCATGCCCGTTTGCACCCTGGTGACAGGAGGTTCTGTGGAGGAGTCAAATGATGAGAGGTATTAGTACAATCATATATATATCCATGTGGGCATACAATGTACATTGATACATGCTAGGGCCTATTCTCATTCTCATGTCAAACTCTATAACATGCATGTGCACATTGGGATTTGTGATATGAGGGATTTGAATATGCAAAGTATATATGTATGTGTTTCATACAATAGTTCTGTGTACATGTCAGTGATGGAGAAAATGTGTTCTTTAAGTGACACTATGGTCACACAATTTCCCTTAGTCTGATGTAGGCACATAACATGCTTTCTTGAGCTAAAAGTATTGCGATGGCTATAGTGTCCATTTACTGAAAACTCTACATGTGGCTTGTGGCCTGTGTTACTCTGAGACATGTTAGTATTTAACTATTCCACCTCATATCATTAATTTCAATGTGTTAAGTAGCATTAAATGGACATTAAACCCATTTTGATTCTTTTATGATTCAGCTAGAGCCTGCAATTTTAAACAACTTTGTAATTTACTTCCATTAGCTAATTTGCTTCATTCTCTTGATATTCTTAGCTGAAAAGCATATCTAGATAGGCTCAGAAGCTGCTGATTGGTGGCTGCACATCAATGCCTCATGTGATTGGCTCACCCATGTGCATTGATATTTAATAAACAAAGAATAACAAAATAATGAAGCAAATTAGATAATAGAAGTAAATTGGGATGTTGTTTAAAACTGTATTCTCTATCTGAATAATGACATAAAAAGCTTTGGTTTAATGTCCCTTTAATGTGAAATCTAATTGTAGATGTTTTTGTTAGTAGGCCAAATACCATGCTCCTCATTGTGTACATGAATGTGTGACATTAAAGGATGTTATATCTCAAATACATATAATACTGGTGTGTGGGATGTTACTCACCAGCATGCTGTGCTGATGTTGCAGTCCCTGAGTCCCGAGCCCCTGGAAGTCCACGGACTGCTGTGACGCTCAGGGACCTGCGAATGAGCTCCTGCCACTCATTATATTCCGCCTCCTGGTGAGGACCACCGCCTGTTCCCCTCTGGTGCATGGCTTCTTGGCCCATTTTCTCCTTGACCCGCCTCTTGCAGCCTCTTGTGATTCAGGTTAGGGATTGGGATTCAGGTTAGGAATTAGGATTCAGGTTAGGGATTAGGATTTAAATTAGGGATTAGGATTCAGGTTTGGGATTAGGATTCAGGTTATGATTAGGATTCAGGTTAGGGATTGGGATTCAGGTTAGGGATTGAGATTCAGGTTATGATTAGGATTCAGGTTAGGGATTGAGATTCAGGTTAGGGAATGAGATTCAGGTTAGGGATTGAGATTCAGGTTAGGGATTGAGATTCAGGTTAGGGATTAGGATTTAAATTAGGAATTAGGATTTATGTTAGGGATTAGAATTCAGGTTAGGTTTAGGATACAGGTTAGGGATTAGGATTCAGGTTAGGGATTGGGATTTAGGTTACGGATTGGGATTCAGGTTAGGGATTGGGATTCAGGTTAGGAATTAGGATTCAAGTTAGGGATTAGGATTCAGGTTAGGGATTAGGATTTAGGTTAGGGATTGGGATTCAGGATAGGGAGTAGAATTCAGGTCAGGGATTGGGATTCAGGTTAGGGTTTGTGATTCAGGTTAGGATTGGGATTCAGTTTAGGATTATGGATTCAGGTTAGGATTGGAATTCGGGTTAGGGGTTGGGATTCAGGTTAGGGTTTGGGATTTAGTTTAGGGTTATGGATTCAGGTTAGGATTGGAATTCGGGTTAGGGGTTGGAATTCAGGTTAGGGTTTGGGATTTAGTTTAGGGTTATGGATTCAGGTTAGGATTGGATTCAGGTTAGGTTTATGGATTCAGGTTAGGGTTAGGGATTCAGGTTAGGGTTTGGGATTCAGGTTAGGATTGGGATTCAGGTTAGGGTTATGGATTCAGGTTAGGATTGGGATTCAGGTTAGGGTTAGGGATTCAGGTTAGGGTTATGGATTCAGGTTAGGATTAGGATTCAGGTTAGGGTTATGGATTCAGGTTAGGATTGGGATTCAGGTTAGGGTTAGGGATTCAGGTTAGGATTAGGATTCAGGTTAGGGTTTGGGATTCAGGTTAGGGTTATGGATTCAGGTTAGGGTTATGAATTCAGGTTAGGGATTAGGATTCAGGTTAGGGATTAGAATTCAGGTTAGGGATTGGGATTCAGGTTAGGGTTATGGATTCAGGTTAGGGTTATGGATTCAGGTTAGGGTTATGGATTCAGGTTAGGGTTAGGAATTCAGGTTAGGGATTAGGATTCACGTTAGGGATTAGGATTCAGGTTAGGATTGGGATTCAGGTTAGGGTTTGGGATTCAGGTTAGGGTTTAGGATTCAGAAGATACTGGGATTAGGATTAACATGTCAGAAGACAACATTCCTGCCTATGTGATATTAATTTGATCACTTTGCGGGGCCAGTCATGGGGGGTACGGAGGCAGGAGCAATGAGAGTTCTAATTCCATTTTTTTTTTCCCTCTTTCTTTATCGTTTAACTTATAGTGTAAAAATTCGCCTACAGTGTAAAATATTCAGAATATTTCATTATTTTGAGATGTCATGCTTTTTGTAAAATCTGCTAGATGGAAATAGTATTGGTTACCTTTATGATTTAGGAATATTGTATTATCTGTCACAGTATCTTAGAAGGCAGTATTTGTCACATCCGGCGAGGTGTTTTGTCTGTTTTGGACTTTTTTTCTTTTTTTTCTTGCTCTTTTAAAAATGTATATATATTATTATTATTATTTTTAAGCCTCGCTGTTGCATGACATTGTTTTTTTTAATGGAATTACCCTGTTGGCTCATATAAATAAATATTTAAAAAAATAAAATTGATCACTTTGCTGATATATAAATATTCTGGTAACTGTGACATTTTCTTTGGGACAATATTCTTGACAAGAACCAGCTAAGGAGAAAGAATTCAGATAAAACTGCAGCTCATCCTCAGCCCATTTAAATAATGAATTGACATGTTTTATTGAACTATTGTGCATTAATTAAAAAGACAGTAAGCACCAAAAATGTTATTGTTTAAAAAGATAGATAATCCCTTTATTACCCATTCCCCAGTTTTGCATAAGCAACACTGTTATAGAAATACTTTTTACCTCTGTAATTACCTTGTATCTAAGCCTCTGCAGACTGCCCCCTTATTTCAGTTCTTTTGACAGACTTGCATTTCAGGCAATTAGTGCTGACTCTTAAATAACTAAACGTGCATGTGCACAATGATATCTTTATGAAACACATAAACTAACGCCCTCTAGCTGTGAAAAACTGTCAAATGCATTAAGAAAAGAGGCGGCCTTCAAGGGCTTAGAAATTAGCATATGAGCCTACCTAGGTTTAGCTTTCAACTGAGAATACCAAGAGAACAAAGCAAATTTGATGATAAAAGTATATTAGAAAGTTGTTTAAAATTGCATGCCCTATCTGAATCATGAAAGTTTAATTTAGACTTTACTATCCCATTAATATCTTATTTAGCACATTATTTGTTAGCAGAAGACAAAAAAATGCTTACAGCCCATAAATCTCTGTACCCGTTATATTTGGTCAAATGATTGGTATTGATTTCTGCTCTTTGGTGCTTTGTTTTAGGGAAAATCCTGGATCGGCTAATCTATGAGAATGCGCCTCTCAACGTGTTGGAACTTGGCACTTACTGTGGGTACGCGACCATAATCATTGCTCAGGCCTTGCCTCTAGGTGCCCGGCTTTATACAGCTGATGCCAATCCTAAGAGGGCAGCAGTGGCCGAGAAAGTAATTCGACTGGCAGGGTTTGATGATGATACGGTGAGTGACACCTGGTATATTGGGAATAAAGTAGAATTATTAGCACCACATAATCTTTTGACCACATGACAATACTGTTAAAGTTTATCAGTTGTTAATGAGGTTTGCAGACAATGGCACTAGGGAAAGGTTTACTTCAGATTAAAGATCTTCTGTTATTTGTTTGTATTTGTAGAGTTGTTAAAAAGATTAGTAGATTTTATCTAAAGAGTTGGCAAAGAATATGGTTTGGCTACTAGTTCCTAGAGTCTGGTTTTACACTGAATCATAGTTTGATAAAGGCTATCATGAAATAGACCCATCTAGTTGCACAAAAAGGGACACTAAAGTTAAATTTAAACTTCCATAATTCAAGTAAAATATGCAATTTTAAGAGACTTTCCAATTTACTTTGATTGTTAGCGCTGCGGAAACTGTTGGCGCTCTACAAATAACCGATAATAATAATTGTCACATTGTGCACAATCTTTTGATATACACACTTTCAGAGGCAGCAGCTGGTACTGAGTTCAAGTGTATACGTATATGAGTCTGTGATTGGCTGATGGCTTTCACATGATTTAGTGGCAGGCAATTTAAAGTATATTTTGAAATTTGTCAGAATTAATCTACTTCTCTTTAAAAATTTAGAAAGATTTTAATTAATTTAATGATCCTTTAAGTATAAAAGTATGATTAGCCATAAAGAATATTGGTAGGGTCTGGATATGAAATATATATTATATGATTTTGTTGAGTTTTGCTTATGGTTTTTAGAACCTTAGTAAGATTTTGTGGTATCTTGTACAAGTTTGGTTAATAGTTTGACTTTGTAGAGTTTGCTTTGTATTTGGTTAAGGTTCCAGAAAGTTTAAATAAGAAATAACAGTTTGGTGTAAAGGTTGTACTAAAAAACTGTCTATTATGCATATCACAGTGCAGTATTTACATCTCAATTTATTTATTTTTGCCTGAAACAATGCTAGGTAAAGCTGTTTACATTTAAATGGCTATTGCTTTATGGGTTTTGTACTTCCTTCTGATAGTCATAGGCTGATAAGGATAGCTGCCTTGGCTTTACAGATGGAGAGGGACAAACCTCTGTGGGTGACAAGAAAACTATAATTTCTTCAGGAAAGAAACATGAATTTAAAAAAAAAGCAACCCCCCCCCAAAAAAAAACATGAAATACAGGTATACCCCACTTTACAGCACTTCACTTTACAGCACTTCACTTTACAGCACTTCTCTAATACAGTGCTAATGTGGAGCTGAAGTTCAACCTCCAAGGATTTTGAAGCAGTACTATACTTACCGTGAGATTGCGAGAAAGACAACTGGCACCATTTGGTTAAAGGGCCAGTCAACACCAGAATTTTTGTTGTTTAAAAAGATAGATACTCCCTTTATTACCCATTCCCTAGTTTTGCAAAACCAACACTGTTATATTAATACACTTTTTACTTCTGTGACTAACTTGTATCTAAGCATCTTCTGACCGCCCCTAATCACATGACTTTTAGTTATTATCTATTGACTTGCATTTTAGCCAATTAGTGCAGTGTCTGCCACTAGCCATGAGCGTGATCACAATGCTATCTATATGGCCTACATGAGCTTGCTCTCCCCTGCTGTGAAAAGTAAATAAAATAGAGGCGGCCTTCAAGGGCTTATAAATTATCATGTGTGCCTTCCTAGGTTTGCTTTCAACTAGAATACCAAGAGAACAAAGCAAAATTGTTGATAAAAGTAAATTGGAAAGTTGTTTAAAATTACATGCCCTATTTGAAAAATGAAAGTGTTTTTTTTCGATTTGACTGTCCCTTTAAGTGCAGTTCGATCTGTTTACAGCTTTACAGTGACCTCTGTGTCTATGTTGTAGTCTGGCAAATTTTACTACAGTAACTGTCACTATTTTAGCTTCTTTTAGATGACCAAATCCCTCCCCTTTGGTTAATGCACGCCACCCAGCCCAGGTGTGTTCCAGATAAATATACTTAATAAGCTAGAAAGCTTCACACTGTGTAGACATGACTTGCTGCAGTGTGGAAACTGGTTAGTGTAGGACCAGTCTTTATGGGACACCTTGTAAGTGGTGATTGGCTTAGCAGAATATGATCATATTGTGTGACTAAGATCCCATTTCATTTAAAGGCATTTTTTAAAGCAAAAAAAATGTTTGCAGCATAAATATGTCAATATTATTGCGAGAAATTGTTAATCCCAATTTTATTTGAACTATGTGAGTATATTTAGCAGATAGAAGTATATTTGTTTTTGCAGCACAAATATAAGCTCATATTATTGCGAGATGTTTATCCCAATCTTATTAGAAGCTATGTAAATATATTTGGCAGACAGAAGCATATACAAATATGCCATGAAAGAGTGGACTTAAGTGGTTGGATGTGCACCAATATATTTTTTGTTGTTTTGTAATTGTTTTGGTCACTTTGGTAGCACTCCCACAATATGTGTGTTATGATTAAACAGTCCTTTTGTGGTGTGCTTAACCAAAAAAAACCTTTGTTGTATTACTATGTGTATATATATATTTATGTGTTATTATGCGTATATACAGATATATTTGTGTTATTATGTGTATATACTGTACATATATATTTATGTGTTACTATGTGTATATACAGATATATTTATGTGTTAATATGTGTATATACATATATATTTACTAGTCCTAAAGCCCGTTCACACGGGCCATTTTTTGCAGTACAGCGGTGCCACCACTTGCACTCTCTCCCTCCCCTTTCTTTTGCTCTCTCTCTCTCTCTCTCTCTCTCTCTCTCTCTCTCTCTCTCTCTCCCCCCTCTCTTTTGCTCTCTCTCTCCCCCTCTCTTTTGCTCTCTCTCCCCCTCTCTTTTGCTCTCTCTCTACCCCTCTCTTTTGAGCTCTCTCTCTCTCCCCCCTCTCTTTTGAGCTCTCTCCCCCCTCTCTTTTGCACTCTCTCTCTCCCCCCTCTCTTTTGCACTCTCTCTCTCTCCCCCCTCTCTTTTGCACTCTCTCTCCCGCCTCTTTTTTGCACTCTCTCTCTCCCCCCTCTCTTTTGCGCTCTCTCTCTCCCCCCTCTCTTTTGCGCTCTCTCTCTCCCCCCTCTCTTTTGCACTCTCTCTCTCCCCCCTCTCTTTTGCCCTCTCTCTCTCCCCCCTCTCTTTTGCCCTCTCTCTCCCCCCTCTCTTTTGCTCTCTCTCTCCCCCCTCTCTTTTGCTCTCTCTCTCCACCCTCTCTTTTGCTCTCACCTGCTCTTTTGAGCTCTCTCTCTCCTCTCTTTTGAGCTCTCTCCCTCCTCTCTTTTGAGCTCTCTCCCCCTCGTTCGAGCTCTCCCTCTCCCCCTCTTTTGAGCTCTCTCTCTCCCCCTCTTTTGAGCTCTCTCTCTCCCTCCTCTCTTTTGCGCTCTCTCTCTCCCACTCTCTTTTGTGCTCTCTCTCTCTCCCCCCCTCTCTTTTGTGCTCTCTCTCTCTCCCACTCTCTTTTGTGCACTCTACCCCCGCTCTTTTGCGCTCTCTCTCCCCCGCTCTTTTGCTCTCTCTCTCCCCCCTCTCTTTTGCTCTCTCTCTCACCCGCTCTTTTGAGCTCTCTCTCCCTCCACTCTTTTGAGCTCTCTCTCTCCCTCCGCTCTTTTGAGCTCTCTCTCTCCCTCCGCTCTTTTGAGCTCTCTCTCTTCCTCCGCTCTTTTGAGCTCTCTCTCTCCCTCCTCTCTTTTGCGCTCTCTCTCTCCCACTCTCTTTTGTGCTCTCTCTCTCTCCCCCCTCTCTTTTGCGCTCTCTCTCCCACTCTCTTTTGTGCTCTCTCTCCCCCCGCTCTTTTGCGCTGTCTCTCTCCCCCCCTCTCTTTTGCGCTCTCTCTCCCGCCATCTCTTTTGCGCTCTCTCCCCCCTCTCTTTTGTGCTCTCTCTCCCCCCTCTCTTTTGTGCGCTCTCTCTCCCCCTCTCTTTTGTGCGCTCTCTCTCCCCCCTCTCTTTTGTGCGCTCTCTCTCCCCCCTCTGTTTTGCGCTCTCTCCCCCCTCTCTATCTCTGCCCCCTATATCTCTCTCTTCCGCGCGATCGCGTCTGGCCACGCCCCTTCATGGCCATTTACACACAGCCACGCCCCCTTCACATCGGCCATGCCCACTTCACGCCGGCCACGCCCACTTCTGCCACAGATCAGCTAGGGACTCAAAGGCCAGGTGTGTTTGTCCTCATGCTGTCTCTACTGCGCATGACAGCTTCGGACAAACACACTTGGCAGCAGCACCTCTTCCCCAGAAACGGCTTGGCACCCCGCTATCCAGTGAGCTGCTGTGCGGTGCACCTTACATGCCCACTCGACGTAGGAATCTCCAGCTAGTTTAACAGTGTCTCTGAACCGCCTCCTGTATGCCTCCGGTGTTATCGCATACCTGGAGAGCAGAGTCTCTTTTACAACATTATAATCCCTGACTTCCTCATCTGGAATGGCCCGAAAAGCCTCGCTGGCCCGGCCGGATAATTTTCCGGATAATATCGAGACCCAGTACCTTGTGTAGGGCACATTGCCTCTCAAAATCGCAAGGTACCCATCAATATCTTCTTCTGTTTCCAGGAAGTTTTTAAAAGCTGCAAAATGTACCTTTCTCTTTTCCACTGGGGTTGCTGTGACTTGGGCTGCTGCAGCACCACTTTGGTGAAGTAGGTTGGCCTCCACAGCGGCTATGACCCAGTCGATAATTTCGGCAGTCAGGTTGGGGCCATAATGTGCCAGTCTTATTTTAACCACCCGGTCAAAGCTTGCTTCTTCTGGAGTTCTGTCTGATATGCTGGGCTCATTGGTTCCTTCAGGCCCTGGTACTCCGTCCATCTCGGTCAGTATTGTAATAATCTCCCTCTTCCTGAGGTTACTGGCTTGTCTGCCCCGTTGTTCTAGCAGGTCTTTAAGGGTGGCTCTTTTCAGCCTTTCATACTGTATTCCCATTAGGTCAGGATGTGTAGTTGCTCTTCTGGGCTATGAGGACTAACCCGTCGCTTGCCACCAATTGTAGTGGAGAGGCAGTAGGATCCGCAATATCTTTTAGTTAGGCAGAGACATCCTCATCTTAAAAATGTCGTCTAAATAATTCAGTTCAAGTTTGTTTAAGTCTAAATCAGCTATTTATTTTCTAGCCACTGCTTAAAAACTGGTGCAACAACTACAACTGCTAACAACAACTGTCTTAGACAATAGAGTTACTCAAAACTGAAGTTAACCCCTCCAGTACTGTTGGATTTGCACCCTGTACCTATAATGGGCACAGGGTGACTTAACATAATGCCCGAATCCATAATCCGTAGGGAGGTTGACAGAGGGGTCTGTCACAGTAGGTAACTGATTTTTAAGGATAGTAGGTAACTGATGTCTCATGGATAGTAAGTAACTGATGTCTCATGGATAGTAAGTAACTGATATCTCATGGATAGTAAGTAACTCTCATGGATAGTAGGTAACTGATGTCTCATGGATAGTAGGTAACTGATGTCTCATGGATAGTAAGTAACTGATGTCTCATGGATAGTAAGTAACTGATATCTCATGGATAGTAAGTAGCTGATGTCTCATGGATAGTAAGTAACTGATGTCTCATGGATAGTAGGTATCTGATGTCTCATGGATAGTAAGTAACTGATATCTCATGGATAGCAGGTAACTGATGTCTCATGGATAGTAGGTAACTGATGTCTTATGTATAGTAAGTAACTTATGTCTCATGGATAGTAGGTAATTGGGATAGTAATTAACTGATGTCTCATAGATAGTAGGTAACTGATATCTCATGGATAGTAAGCAACTGATATCTTATGGATAATAGGTAACTGATGTCTTATGGATAGTAAGTAACTGATGTCTCATGGACAGTAAGTAACTGATATCTCATGGATAGTAGGTAACTGATGTCTCATGGATAGTAGGTAACTTATGTCTCATGGACAGTAGGTAATTGATGTCTCATGGATTGTAGGTAATTGATGTCTCATGGATAGTAAGTAACTGATTATAATAATAATAATAATTTGCGATTTATATAGCGCTTTTCTCCCTGTGAGACTCAAAGCACTTTACAAATATACTGTACCAACATAAGACATAAAAGTTAGGAGTTTCTGAAGGTCAGATAAGCGGACTGAATGCCTGATGGAAGAGGTGGGTCTTTAGCTTTTTTTTAAAAGTCTGTAAGGACGGTGCCTCTCTGATTGCTCACGGTAAAGAGTTGCAGAAAGTAGGGGCAGCGTGGCAGAATGCTCTGGAGCCTGAGTTTGTCCTTATTCTTGGCACTGGGAGGAGGGATGTGTTGGCTGACCTAAGTGAACTTGATGGGATGTAGGGTGTCAGGAGCTCTTTCAGGTACTGTGGGCCTTGGTTATTTAAGGCTTTGAAGGTCAGCAGGCCAATTTTAAAATATGTTTGCCATTTAATTGGAAGCCAATGCAGGGAGTGGAGAACAGGTGTTATGTGGCAGGAGCGAGTTTGATTGGTTAATAGTCTTGCTGCTGCGTTTTGTACTGCCTGAAGGCGATGGAGTTCTTTTTTTAGGATGCCCAATTAAAGTGCATTGCAGTAATCTAGCCTAGAGGATACAAATGCATGGATTAATGTTGGCATATCATCCGGTGGAATTAAGTGTTGTATCCTGGCTATGTTTTTCAGATGAAAGTAGGCAGATTTTATTACGGAGGAAATCTGCTGTTTAAAAGATAGTCCAGCGTCAATCAGCACTCCGAAGTTTCGTACCTTTGCTGAACTAACAAGTTCAGAGCCTCCAAGCTCCAGGCCAGTTGGGTGATCGTGGGATATTTTTGATGCCCGGGGTCCCCTCACCAAGAGTAACTCTGTTTTGTCCGGGTTCACTTTGAGACAGCTAGCATTCATCCATTCTATGAGGTCTGTTAAGCAACTGTTTATGCGGCATGCTGGGTCTGTAGTATCTGGAGCAAAGGAGACGTAGAGTTGTGTGTTATCAGCGTAACAATGATACCTTAGGCCATGTCGGTTAATGATGTCCCTCAGTGGTAGTAAGTAAATTGCGAATAGTATGGGAGACAGGATAGATCCTTGTGGAACTCCGCAGGCCAGTTCTGTTGGTGCTGATGAGCTTGATCCTGATATTACTCTCTGTGATCTACCAGCGAGGAAGGATTTAAACCAGTCAAGGACTGTGCCTCCTAGACCACAGATGTACTGCAAGCGCTCTATTAGAATCCTATGGTCAATGGTGTCAAATGCAGCTGAGAGATCCAGGAGGATTAGAATGGAGTAATCACCTTTGTCTCTTGCCATGATTTATCATGGATAGTAAGTAACAATATCTCATGGGTAGTAAGTAATGATATCTCATGGATAGTAAGTAACTGATGTCTCATGGATAGTAAGTAACTGATTTCTCATGGATAGTAAGTAATGATATCTCATATATAGTAACTAACTGATGTCTCATGGATAGTAGGTAACTGATGTCTCATGGATAGTAAGTAACTGATGTCTCATGAATAGTAGGTAACTGGTGTCTCATGGATAGTAAGTAACTGATGTCTCATGGATAGTAGGTAACTGATGTCGCATGGATAGTAGGTAACTGATGTCTCATGGATAGTAAGTAACTGATGTCTCAAGGATAGTAAGTAACTGATGTATCATGGATAGTAAGTAACTGATGTCTCATGGATAGTAGGTAACTGATGTCTCATGGATAGTAAGTAACTGATATCTCATGGATAGTAGGTAACTGATATATCATGGATAGTAGGTAACTGATATCTCATGGATAGTAGGTAACTGATATCTCATGGATAGTAGGTAACTTATATCTCATGGATAGTAGATAACTGATGTCTCAGGGATAATAAATAACTGATGTCTCATGGAAAGTAGGTAACTGATGTCTCATGGATAGTAAGTAACTGATGTCTCATGGATAGTAACTGATGTCTCATGGATGGTAAGTAACTGATGTCTCATGGATGGTAAGTAACTGATGTCTCATGGATGGTAAGTAACTGATGTCTCATGGATAGTAAGTAACTGATATCTCATGGATGGTAAGTAACTGATGTCTCATGGATAGTAAGTAACTGATGTCTCATGGATAGCAAGTAACTGATGTCTCATGGATGGCAAGTAACTGATGTATTATGGATAGTCTGAAGCTGAACTACTTGTAGTCTTTCTGTGACACATCTAGATATATATAATATTATACTGTGGTCTGTTTGAACAGGTGGAGCTTCTGGTTGGATCCTCAGATGAGATCATCCCACAGTTGAAAGACAAACAAGGGGTACAGAAGTTGGACTTTATCTTCATGGATCATGGGAAGCGCTGCTACCTCCGGGACCTCCAGTTATTAGAGGAGGTGGGACTGCTTCGTGAAGGTACCATTATCCTGGCAGACAACGTGCTGTTCCCTGGAGCACCTCACTTCCTGCAGTATGTCAAGAGTTCTGGGAAATACCAATGCAAAATACATCGAGGCAGCCTGGAATATTTCCGATACATAAGAGATGGAATGGCAGAACTTACTTACACCAAACTGGCATGAGTCTTGTCAAGTCAGTGTGCCAAGACATGGCTTCTCAAGAACAGGAGATATAGGTTTCCTGTGATCTCATTTTAATCATTTGCTTCCAGAAATGTCATTGCAGATCTGTATGCAAATTAAATGTTTAAAAGCAATTAAAACTATAATTTTGTTAGTGAACTTTGAAAAGTTTTGGAACCCAGTGGCATACCCCTTGAAAACCTTTGTCAGTGTTTATTTTACATCCTGTTCTGTGGCCAGTTAGGGAAAGACATAAATGAACTCATATGCATATCAAGCAATCACTGTGCAGTATGCAACACTGTCAGAATTCAATGGAATGTACTCCAGCCTCTCTGGCACCAATAGAAAAACTTACATTATAAGATTTGAATTGCAGGAAAAGCAGTCACAATAAAGAATAACAGGGGAATATAATGTTTTTCAATCTAAATAATAACACATTTTATGAAGAATTATATTTTGTGTGTATCTTCATTTTAAACGATGTTTATTTTATGTAATTATATATAAATAAGGTTGCACTATCATAACCCTGTATGTCTTCGCCAGCGCATCTTGTTCTGCTGATGTATTTGTATTTCCTGACCACAGCAGATGAACTATATCATGCTGAAAGGTCATCCCATTGTTAGTGGTGCATTTAGGTTCTGCACTAATCTAGGCACAAATTCATCCCTCCCTCTCACCTTCCCACCACCAACAATCTATATAGCATTTACAGGTACAAACCCCCAAATCCAGAATCACAAAATATAAATTTATTCTGAAATCCAAACTTTTTAATGAATATTTCTTAAAATAAAATTATCAAAAATTACTATTTCCCCCCACCTTTCACAATCTTCTCTGCCTTTGTGTTCTAAAATGCAAATAATAGGCTCTAGGTTACATGTATAAGCTGTGTAATGACATGTAAATATTGCCTAAAAGACAAGATATTGTTATTTACACTTGGTTCCATTCCCTCGCAAAACTGTCCTATTTTAAAGATGCAAATATTCCAAAATCCAAACTATTCTGAAATACCAAGTCCCAAGCAGGTTTGGATAAAGTATACTGTACTTACATATTTATCACAATAATGCGGTTAGTGATCAGCGTATTGTAGCTGGGCAAAAGGAACAATTACCAACCCCTTCTTTCAGCTGCATATTAAGCAGTAATTAACCCCTAATAATTATCTGTATCCTATCTATCTATCGTGTTATATTTTAGATTACAATATTAATTATGACTATCTCCACAGTAAGCTCCGTGTTATATATATATATATATACAGTATATATATATATATATATATATATATATAAGGTTAAAGATATAATTAAAACTATCTTAGCTGTAACCTCCAATATATTTGTATTATTTTTCTGTAGTTCTAATCATGTGATATCTTTTTAAACACAGCAAATTATTTTTGTGGAGTAAAGATGATTCAGTTTGGAAAAATATATACAGATTTATTATACATTAAACAAGATATTAACAAGCGATATACCATTTAATTATACACAAAACAAACTCTCTGATACAATATGAAATTAAATATGCTACCACACTGAAGTCTATAACAAGGTAAAATAAACCAGCTGAACCAGTTATGCAATATGTGTTACTATAACGGCTATTTAATACAATCTTAGCCTAATATTACCATTAAAATTATACCCAGATACTTAGCAATTTATAGCAATTAGTCAGTTTCCGAAGGTATGGCTGTAACCAGTAAACAAAAAAAAACAAAAAACACTTTTATGATGCCTCAACAAGTCTCAGCCTTAGAGAAGACAATACCACTAAAATTAAATGTATTTAATTATAATGCCCGGGGCTTTCCTTACAATATGCTGCATTAAATGAACACTAGCTATAACAAGATTTCTTGTATTGTTAGATTAATTAAATTCCTAGGCAATATAAGACAGACTATGGGGGTAAGTACATATAAAATTGGGCCTATAATCATCTAATACAAATCTTAATAAGGACCTTAAATGCAATAACTGCTTAACTATAAGTAAAGACTTTTTATACTTCCCTAAATGTTTGCTCCTCCAAGCCCTGGGTTATCACTAGTCAAGCTATGGGTTTCCCCTGCATCCGGTCCCACAAAATCTCTTAGTCCACAGGAAAAACAGGCAAAAAGTTCCCAAGGATATCAAAAATATAGAATGGGTGCCACCAGGATTCAAAATTCTTTTTCAAGGGAAAATTGGACAGAGTATCAACTCACTTTTCTCCAACCCAGCGTGTCCTTGTGAATGCTCAGTGATCCAATTTATCCTGAACTATAACTCTGCCCTAATCTCTAACAGCCATTCACAGATGTGTGAGGATCTGCAATGCTGTGATTGGATGAATACTAATTCACTTTTGGGAGTAATTCACCCAATGTGAAGTATAGCTGGTTGTACTTTTACTAATTCACCACAAGATGGCGAGTTGTGCTATAAAAGTGAACTAATTCTTACATTTATCCTTCTTAGAATTCATTTTTCATATATCACACATACATACACACACACACACATATATATATATATATATATATATATATATATATATATATATATATATATATATATATATACACACATATATATATATATATATATATACTGTATATATACATATACATACACATAGACATACACATATTCATTTATATAATTTTTTAGCTAGACTTCATACATTTACCAAATATACTTAAATAAGTATTCATGTCTTTATGGCTTATCATTTGGGCATTGTCCTTTAAAGTTGGGCATATGGGTTTTAACGGAGGGAGATAATTAATGTATATATCAATCTCCATATATTTAATTTAATATTTTTGTTTAACTAAAATGTACCAGTTTAAAATTAAATTCTCATGATTTAGATAGATACTTATTTATACATAAGGCATATACATATATAGATCTCCCTATGTGGGTATCTCATGTATAAGTGTATGTTACAGATGAGGTACAGATGAGGCATAATGAATTATATAGTATTTTACAATAGTTTCTCATTATATGTATATATTTGATATATAGGCATATATATATATACATATCATATTGGTTATTGCATATACTTAATGCCATAGTTAACTTATCTATACATTCAAACATGTGGTCATATACACTGGTTATCAGTTAATTATTTGTACAACATTGGGATACAATTTGTATACAAAATTTAACATTTTTTTTATATACAATTCAGACTTTTAACTTCTTACATTTCAAAATTGTATTTTTTTCCTAACAGACATTTGTGTTTTGCTTGTGGGAGTGATCTGATTTAAGGTCACTTAGACCAGCATCTCATTAACATATGAGTGAGGACCCATTTGTTTGTAATTCCATCCACCAGAGCATAAACAAAATCTTAGACAATGAGACAATGGGACTTCACTCCTTTGAGTTGGAACAACATTTCTCTCTGTTCTGTTGATAAAGCCCCCAGGTGATTTCATGTTAAGAGGTATATCCTGGACACATGCTTTTTGTTATCTTCTGATTCATGTAGGTGTGTTAAATGTTAGCCAAATGCTCTTGCTTAATTAGAATGCCAGATCCAAGATGATTTTAAATACATTTCCTGTATCACATTAATTCTTTTTATAATTTGCTAAAATAATTCTTCTGATATAGACAGCTCCCCACAGATGATGTAACAATCTATCTATCTATCTATCTATCTATCATCTATCTATCTACGATGGACATACTTTTATAGTCACTTTAGGACCCCCAACATCTACAAATGGTGTTTTTTTTTGCATATTTTTTAAATATTTGTAAGTTACACTTGCTCTGTCATAATTATCACTATCAGTACTGATGTCTTCAAAATTGGGTTTTATAAGGGAACACTCAATCCCAACTTTCATAGGAACCTATTGTAATCCGTTTCCATCCACACCGCTGCTACACCATCTGAATGCATCTTTTTATATTGTCAGGATGGTCAGACTGAGCACTCTTTTTCTATTGCTAAATGGTTGCTTTTCATCTATGGCAAGTATTTTTTTAAAAAAATATTTATTTCTATTGTTTGTTAAAGGACGTTTTCATTTTGGCGTGAACTAAAAACAAAATGGTGACTGCGGTTCTATGCATAGGACTTATAAGGCCCCTCTATTAAGCTGTGGATGCAGCTTTGGGGCCTTAGAGTCTCAGACTCAAGTGAGTGGGCCTGAAAGCTAGTTAAACACTTAAGACCGAGGCTACTTAGCCTCTCTACTGCCTCAAGAGTAGCAGAGTTAAATCATCCTGATTAGGATAAGTGACAAGCTCTGCTCTTGCACATAGGTAATAATAATAATGTTCCAGTCAGAGTGACTTTATGGTTCAGTTGTTGCTGCTGAGGAAGCTGGCTCCCGCAATGTTCAAAGTCTCCAGCATCATTCTATGATAGCCATTGAGCCCCTACATTGGGTCACATGATAAGTCACATGAACAGGAGTCCGTGGCGTAATTTTACTAACTTGCAACTTGAAACTGTGCTTGGGGTCTATTTATCAAGCTCCGAACGGAGCTTGATGCCCCGTGTTTCTGAAACACAGGTTTCTGAAACACAGCTGCTCCATAACCTGTCCGCCTGCACTGATGCGCCGGACAGAAATCGCCACAAATCAACCAGATCAAGTAGGATTGGGTTGATTGACACCCCTTGCTAGTGGCCGATTGGCTGCAAGAACTGCTGGTGCAATGAATGATAAATGCCGACAGCATATGCTGTTGGCATTTATCGATGTGCGGCGGACATGGTTCGATATAGCGGATCATATCCGTCCACACAATAATAAATGGACCCCCTTGTCCAGAGTGTGCTTCTTAGAGGGGATCTTGCAATTTGTGAATCAAATTAATGATATAGGCAATGACAAAGCTAAATACATTAGAATGTAGTGTATCTTTTTTCTTTTTTTCTTTTCTCGCTTACTGCCCTGCGTGCAAAATTTTGCTGTATTGTGTACCAATTGTTGGACACAAAAAAAAAAAAGTATATTTCCCCAGAACTTTGATACTTTGGAAAAAGCTTTTTAGAGACTTAACTTGGCACAGGATTTTCCATCTGCTGGGACAGGGCACTGTAACAATTGATAACATATTTGTATTTTTTAAGAGACCACGACATAGCTATTAGGTTCTACTATTTATAGGTTTGTGTTTGAGTAAAAAGGAAGATTTTTGTTTTGTTTTATAAACTACTGACAACAAATTGGACTCCTGGAATTGGACAGATTTATCTTATGTATGTATATGTTTATATACAGTATGTGTTTGTATATATATATATATATATATATATATATATACCCCAAGAACAGTCAGGGTGGATTTGCACTCATATCTCAAAAGAAAGAGCAACTGCCAGGTTGTCAGGAAAAATAAATTGTATCCAATATAGTAAAGATCTCCACTCACTGCACTCAATATCAATTGTGATATTTATTATAGTATATATATATATATATATAATAATAAATAATAAGTATCACAATTGACACAAGTCCAGTGAGTGTTGATCTTTACTATATTATTTTTTTTACACACACACATATATATATATATATATATATATATATATATATATATATATTAACACACACACATATATTTATATATATATATATATATATATGCACAGTATCCCACAAAAGTCTAATTATTTTATTATATCTTTTCATGTGACAACACTGAAGAAATTACACTTTGCTGTAATGTAAAGCAGTGAGTGTACAGCCTGTATAACAGTGTAAATTTGCTGTCCCTTTAAAATAATTCAACACACAGCCATTAATGCAGAGCTTTCCAAACTTTTCATGTGGTTGACACACTTTTTAGACCTACATCATTTTGCGACACAGTAATTCAGTTGTACTGGCAAACAGGAAGTTAAACTAACTTGTTTTAAGAGATACGGACACATACATGAATTATATAATAATGAAATGTATTTACAGGTAACAGTAAGTATGTGCAAGAAGTAAAAAAACAGTTTAATATCACCAATAACTACTTACTATTTTAATGGGATGTATGAGGTTGATGGGATGAACACAATTTCTGAATATTTGGTGGAATATTAGATAAAGACACTCGCATTTCATCATCAAGCATTTTTAAGCTTCCCCTTCCTATCCATATATCAAGAGCAGGAGCAGCAATGCACTACTGGGAGCTAGTTGCAAAAAAAACCCCACTGACTTCTGACTTCAGCTCAGCATTTAAGCTGCCGCCCCCATAGCTCGGTGAGTCCGATTGACTACTGCCCGCGCTGCAAACACATTGCTGTCCCACTCACTGACTACACGTGCAGTTAAAAGCAAATTAAGGAGACTACACGTGCAGTCAGGAACCAATGTGCCGCCAATGGGAATAGTTTTAGTTCCCACTGAGCTGCACCAATAGGTTAAGATGATCTGTGTCCCCCTAGGTATCAATCACATGTCAACCATGTGATATGCATAGCAGGCAGGGGGAAAGTCAGAAACCAAAAAAAAAAATTAAAAATAATTTGTGCTGAAGCAGGGACACACCTACACACTGCTGCCGACACACTAGTGTGTCCCGACACACAATTTGGAAAGCACTGCATTAATGTCTAAACCGTTGGCAACAAAAGTGAGTACACCTCTAAGTGGAAATGTCTAAATTGGGCTCAAAGTGTCAATATTTTGTGTGACCACCATTATTTTCCAGCACTGCCTTAACCCTCTTGGGCATGAAGTTCACCGGTGCTTCACAGGTTGCTACTGGAGTCCTCTTTCACTCCTCCATGACAACATCACAGAGCTGGTGGATATTAGAGACCTTGCTCTCCCCCGCCTTCCATTTGAGGATGCCCCACAGATGCTCAATAGGGTTTCGGTCTGGAGACATGCTTGGCCAGTCCATCACCTTTACCCTCAGCTTCTTTATCAAGGCAGTGGTCGTCTTGGAGATGTATTTGGGGTCGATATCATGTTGGAATACTTCCCTGCGGCTCAGTTTCTGAAGGGAGGGGATTATGCTCTGTTTCAGCAAGTCACAGTACATGTTGGCATTCATGGTTACCTCAATGAACTGTAGCTCCCCAGTGCCGGCAGCACTCATGCAGGCCCAGACTATGACACTCCCACCCAGGGCCGCCATCAGGGGATGACAGGGGTGACTGCTGTCAGGGGCCCAATGGGCCATGGGGGCCCCATGAGGCAAGAACTAAAAAAAATTGGGAGCCACCAGTGGGTACTACAGCAGAGAGCTAATTGAGCATGGGAAATGTTATTACAAGGAGTAAAGTATTAGCATTTGAGAGGATTTCTGAGTGTGCACTAAACCACTATGCACAGTGTGAGACAGACTTGGCACTTTGTTTGTACAGTGTGTACCTGAGTCAGACGGCAGATCACTTTCATTTGCAGAGAAGGTAGGACTTACTTAGCAAATGTTTTTTATTTCTTTGTGCAATTTCAGATTGTAACTTCAATGTGGTAGTAGTTGTATGGTGGGGCCAGGGGTCCATAAAAACACATTTTCTTTTAGCAGCAGTGTATTTATGATTATTTGAAAATGCTGTGAAAATTCTATATTTAAAACCATGCAGAAATGTTTCCTCCTCAATACAAAAATGGTAGGTGCCCTTTTGGCAGATATATATATTACGTTCCAATTTACTGCCCCTTTATGCAAGGACTTTCCAGATGCAAGGAGGCATTTTATCATTTATTTTTTTATATCTGCATAAAATGTTATACTCTCAGACTAAGATTGCTCAGTGTTTGAAATGAGACAGGTTCTGGTCAGTTTACACTAAAGCTGACTTAATTTTGAAATACATACCAACAAGCCTAAATCCTGCATTTAACCAGATCTAATGGAATGAGTACCACAGCTTATGGTTTCACCAAGACCATATAGAGTACAGCATTTTCAAAATCCATAAGTACAGCTGACAGATGGGAACATTTGTACACTATGGGGGCTAGTTATCAAGCCGTCTACTTTTCTGGCTTCGCCGGCCCAATACGTCCGCCTAAGCTCGCCTACCTTCGCCGCCGCGGACCTGAAAAAATACGCCTAAGTTATCAAATAAAGCTGTCAAAAAGCCGCGGGGCGATGAGCAGCGGACTGTGACAGTTATCACTCATCCGATCTCGCTGCCCTTCGGCTTTTTCCCAGCTTTATTGCTAGCCTGTCACTAAGCACTCACACTAAACTGCACTGTTCTACCCCCTATACCGGCGCCCCCGGAGCCCCCCGCAACTCAATAAAGTTACTAACCCCTAAACCGCCGCTCCTAGACCCTGCCGCAACTCTGATAAATGTATTAACCCCTAAACCGCCGCTCCCGGACACCGCTGCCACCTACATTATACCTAGTAACCCCTATCCTGCCCCCCCTATACCGTCGCCCTCTATTATAAAATTATTAACCCCTATCCTGCTGATCCCGCACCTCTCCGCAACTAAATAAATAGTTTAACCCCTAAACCGCCGCTCCATGAACCCGCCGCAACCTATAATAAATTTATTAACCCCTATCCTGCCCCCCACTACGCCGCCGCCACTGTAATAAAATGATTAACCCCTAAACCTAAGTCTAACCCTAACCATAACGCCCCCCTAACTTAAATATTAATTAAATAAATCTAAATAAATTAACTCTTATTAACTAAATGAATCCTATTTAAAACTAAATACTTACCTTTAAAATAAACCCTAATATAGCTACAATATAAATAATAATTATATTCTAGCTATCTTAGGATTTATTTTTATTTTACAGGTACCTTTCAATTTATTTTAACCATGTACAATAACTATTAAATAGTTATTAACTATTTAATAGCTTACCTAGCTAAAATAAAGAGAAATGTACCTGTGAAATAAATCCTAACCTAAGTTACAATTACACCTAACACTACACTATACTTTAATAAATTATTCCTATTTAAACTAAATACTTACCTGTAAAATAAACCCTAAGATAGCTACAATATAATTAATAATTATATTCTAGCTATCTTAGGATTTATATTTATTTTACAGGTAACTTTGTATTTATTTTAGCTAGTTAGAATAGTTATTAAATAGTTATTAACTATTTAATAACTACCTAGCTAAAAGAAATATAAAATTACCTGTAAAATAAATCCTAACTTAAGTTACAATTAAACCTAATACTACACTATCATTAAATTAACTAAATAAACTACCTACAAAGAACTACAATGAAATACAATTACATAAACTAACTAAAGTACAAAAAATAAAAAAAGCTAAGTTACAAAAAATAAAAAATTAAGTTACAAACATGTTAAAAATATTACAACAATTTTAAGCTACTTACACCTAATCTAAGCCCCCTAATAAAATAACAAACCCCCCCAAAATAAAAAAAATCCCTACCCTATTCTAAATTACATAAATTTCAAAGCTCTTTTACCTTACCAGCCCTTAAAAGGGCCATTTGTGGGGGCATGCCCCAAAAAGTTCAGCTCTTTTGCCTGTAAAATAAAAATACAACCCCCCCCAACATTAAAACCCACCACCCACATACCCCTAATCTAACCCAAACCCCCCTTACAAAAACCTAACACTAATCCCCTGAAGATCATCCTACCTTGAGTCGTCTTCACTCAGCCGAGCCACCGATGGAACTGAAGAGGACATCCGGAGCGGAAGAAGTTAATCCTCCAAGCGGCGCTGAAGAAATCTTCCATCCGATGAAGTCATCATCCAGGCGGCGCTGAAGAAGTCTTCGATCCGGCCGATGTCATCTTCAAAGAGGCGCTGAAGAGGTCTTCTATCCGGGCGAAGTCATCTTCCAAGCCGGGTCTTGAATCTTCCTTCCGCCGACGCGGAACCACCTTCTTCACCGACGGACTACGACGAATGACGGCTCCTTTAAGGGACGTCATCCAAGATGGCGTCCCCTCAATTCCGATTGGCTGATAGGATTCTATCAGCCAATCGGAATTAAGGTAGGAAAATCTGATTGGCTGATGGAATCAGCCAATCAGATTGAGCTCGCATTCTATTGGCTGTTCCGATCAGCCAATAGAATGCGAGCTCAATCTGATTGGCTGATTGGATCAGCCAATCGGATTGAACTTGAATCTGATTGGCTGATTCCATCAGCCAATCAGATTTTCCTACCTTAATTCCGATTGGCTGATAGAATCCTATCAGCCAATCGGAATTGAGGGGACGCCATCTTGGATGACGTCCCTTAAAGGAGCCGTCATTCGTCGTAGTCCGTCGGTGAAGAAGGTGGTTCCGCGTCGGCGGAAGGAAGATTCAAGACCCGGCTTGGAAGATGACTTCGCCCGGATAGAAGACCTCTTCAGCGCCTCTTTGAAGATGACATCGGCCGGATCGAAGACTTCTTCAGCGCCGCCTGGATGATGACTTCATCGGATGGAAGATTTCTTCAGCGCCGCTTGGAGGATTAACTTCTTCCACTCCGGATGTCCTCTTCAGTTCCATCGGTGGCTCGGCTGAGTGAAGACGACTCAAGGTAGGATGATCTTCAGGGGATTAGTGTTAGGTTTTTGTAAGGGGGGTTTGGGTTAGATTAGGGGTATGTGGGTGGTGGGTTTTTATGTTGGGGGGGGTTGTATTTTTATTTTACAGGCAAAAGAGCTGAACTTTTTGGGGCATGCCCCCACAAATGGCCCTTTTAAGGGCTGGTAAGGTAAAAGAGCTTTGAAATTTATGTAATTTAGAATAGGGTAGGGATTTTTTTTATTTTGGGGGGGTTTGTTATTTTATTAGGGGGCTTAGATTAGGTGTAAGTAGCTTAAAATTGTTGTAATATTTTTAACATGTTTGTAACTTAATTTTTTATTTTTTGTAACTTAGCTTTTTTTATTTTTTGTACTTTAGTTAGTTTATGTAATTGTATTTCATTGTAGTTATTTGTAGGTAGTTTATTTAGTTAATTTAATGATAGTGTAGTATTAGGTTTAATTGTAACTTAAGTTAGGATTTATTTTACAGGTAATTTTGTATTTCTTTTAGCTAGGTAGTTATTAAATAGTTAATAACTATTTAATAACTATTCTAACTAGCTAAAATAAATACAAAGTTACCTGTAAAATAAATATAAATCCTAAGATAGCTAAAATATAATTATTAATTACATTGTAGCTATCTTAGGGTTTATTTTACAGGTAAGTATTTATTTTTAAATAGGAATAATTTATTAAAGTATAGTGTAGTGTTAGGTGTAATTGTAACTTAGGTTAGGATTTATTTCACAGGTACATTTCTCTTTATTTTAGCTAGGTAAGCTATTAAATAGTTAATAACTATTTAATAGCTATTGTACATGGTTAAAATAAATTGAAAGGTACCTGTAAAATAAAAATAAATCCTAAGATAGCTAGAATATAATTATTATTTATATTGTAGCTATATTAGGGTTTATTTTAAAGGTAAGTATTTAGTTTTAAATAGGATTCATTTAGTTAATAAGAGTTAATTTATTTAGATTTATTTAATTAATATTTAAGTTAGGGGGCGTTAGGGTTAGGGTTAGGTTTAGGGGTTAATAATTTTATTACAGTGGCGGCGGCGTAGTGGGGGGCAGGATAGGGGTTAATAAATTTATTATAGGTTGCGACGGTGTAGGGGGGGCAGGATAGGGGTTAATACATTTAATATAGGTTGCGGCGGGTTCAGGGAGCGGCGGTTTAGGGGTTAATACATTTATTATAGTTGCGGTGGGCTCCGGGAGCGGCGGTTTAGGGGTTAATATGTATAGAGTAGCTTGCGGTGGGCTCCGGGAGCGGCGGTTTAGGGGGTAATAACTTTATTTAGTTGCGGCGGTGTAGGGGGGGTCAGATTAGTGGTGTTTAGACTCGGGGTACATGTTAGGGTGTTAGGTGTAGACAGCTCCCATAGAAATCAATGGGATGTCTGTCAGCAGCGAACTTGTACTTTCGCTATGGTCAGACTCCCATTGATTCCTATGGGATCCGCCGCCTCCAGGCTGGCGCTTTGAAAACCAGGTACGCTGGGCCGTAAAAGTGCCGAGCGTACCTGCTAGTTTTTTGATAGCTAGCAAAAGTAGTGAGAATGTGCCGCACTTGTGTGCGGAACATCTGGAGTGACGTAAGAATCGATCTGTGTCGGACTGAGTCCGGCGGATCGAAGCTTACGTCACAAAATTCTACTTTTGCCGGTCTCGAGCCTTTGATAACTAAGGCGTATCAGCCTCGCCACAAATACGCTGCGGAATACGCAGCGTATTTGAGGTTGACGGCTTGATAACTAGGCCCCTATATTTGAAGTGGTGCTCTTGGTTGGGGAAAATGGGTAAAAAACAAACAAACATATGTCAACCTTTTAAAAGTACTTTTCTTCATCTAGCAGTCTACCCAGATCATTAATGTACAATTTTGAATTCACAGAATTATTTTTGTTTGCACATTAGCAAATATGATTCTTTAAAAAGTGATCTCTTTTTAGCATGCATGTCACACACTGTTGATTTAGGGGATGCAAGGTGTATAAATCTTTCCTCCTGTGAGTGTTTCTGTGGGTGTCTGTGTTTATGTCTTTGTGCTTTGGTTTGTGTCTCTATTAGTGTGTATGTATTTTATTTCTGTGGGTCTCTCTGTGAGGGTGGGCGTTTATGTCTGTGCATTTTCTGTGGATGTCTGTGAGGGTGTGTGCATATGTCTGAGATTTTTCTATGGTTGTCTCTGTGAGTGTGTGTGTATGTTTGTCTTTGTGTATTTTCTCTGGATGCCTCTGTGAGGGTGGGTGTGTATGTCTGTGTTTTCTGTGGATGTCTCTGTGAGGGTGTGTGTTTTCTGTGGGTGTCTCTGTGAGGGTGTTTGTATATATGTCTTTGTGTGTTTTATGTGGTTGTCTCTCTGTGTGTGTATGTCTTTCTGTGTTTTCTGAGGCTGTCTATGTTGGTGTTTCCTTGGGTGTATGTGCAAGTTTGTGTGTATGTGTGTGTGTGTGTCCATTGTCTGTTCCTTTTTAGGACATTTTGACCTTACTACTGATTATTCACATCTTTCTTCAGACTTTGAGCTAACACGACCTTTCCGGAAGTCACTAATTCCCCATTTAACCTTTTGATTATTGTTTAGGCAGTTCAGGGCCCTTCCTTTCAGCCACTGCATGCTGTTGTCATCATTTAGTTGGCATCTTCTTTTACAAAAAGATAATCAGAACTCCATATTTTGTTTTCTAAATCTCCTTTTTTTTTTTTTTTACAAAATTGTAGTTTACCTCATTACTTGTCAGGTCAATGTAAACACGTGCTGAGTGTCTGTTTGGGTATCTGTGTCTGAGTGTGTTTCTTTGCGTGTCTGCTACAGTGTCTATATGTGAATCCTTATGTGTGAGTGTGTGTTTCAGTGTATGAGTGTGTTTGTATGTTACTACCTTTACAACATTTCCAAGTTTAAATACATACTTAAGAATAAAGTGCATATACGCTTTAGTCACTTGGTAAAAAATGTCAAAGGAGCGGGGGGCCCTGATTAATGGTTAAGTCAGGGGCCCCAAAATTTCTAGTGGCAGCCCTGCTCCCACCACCATGCTTGACTGTAGGCAAGACACACTTGTCTTTGTACTCCTCACCTGGTGTCCTCACTTGACATCATCTGAACCAAATTAGTTTATCTTGGTCTCATCGGACCACTGGACATGGTTCCAGTAATCCATGTCCTTAGTCTGTTTGTCTTCAGCAAACTATTTGCAGGCTTTCTTGTGCATCATCTTTAGAAGAGGCTTCCTTCTGGGATGACAGCCATGCAGACTAATTTGATGCAGTGTGCGGCATATGGTTTGAGCACTGACAGGCTGACCCCCCACCCCTTCAACCTTTGCAGCAATGCTGGGCAGCACTCATGCGTTTATTTCCCAAAGACAACCTCTGGATATGATGCTGAGCACGTGCACTCAACTTCTTTGGTCGACCATGATGAGGCCTGTTATGAGTGGAACCTGCCCTGTGAGACCGCTGTATGGTCTTGCCCACCGTGCTGCAGCTCAGTTTCAGGGTCTTGCCAATCTTCTTATAGCCTAGGTCATCTTTATGTAAAGCAACAAATTTTTTTCAGATCCTTAGAGAGTTCTTTGCCATGAGATGCCATGTTGAACTTCCAGTGACCCCCATTCACACCTGAGACCTTGTAACACTAATGAGTCACATGACAACGGGGAGGGGAAATGGCTAATTGGGTCCAATTTGGACATTTCCACTTAGGAGTGTAATCACTTTTGTTGCCAACGGTTTTGACATTAATGGCTGTGTGTGGAGTTATTTTGAGGGGACAGCAAATTTACACTGTTATACAGGCTGTACACTCACTACTTTACATTGTAGCATAGTGTCCTTTGTAGCAAAGTGCTGTATAATACTCACAGAGTTGGTGCTGTAATTATCTAACTATGTGAAATGGGGTTTTTAGCTGAATCTGGTAGACAGAATATCTGGGTGACTGAGACTCTTAGTGATAAAGAATCTGTGTAACACAGATAGTAGGTACTCACTGGAAGCTTGAGTAAAGGAGACAGTGGGTCAGATTCACTAAATAGCTTTTCAGCCTCTAAAGCCTCACTAAACTCTCCAGCTTCTCTCTTTTATTCTATGCCACTACAATGGAGGGTTACCTAAGCTTCACTGCTGTGTCATATATTATATATATATATATATATATATATATATATATATATATATATATATATAACATTAATATTAATATTAATGAATTTGAGGCTGCGACAAGCCACGCCCAAACCATGCCCAAACCACGCCCTCTCCACGCCCACTTAAAAAGTGTCCAGGATTTTTTTGGGCAAAAGGTGGCAACCCTAAGTTAACCCCAGGCAGGCCTGGGTGCAAGGCCCAAACAGGGAAAATTACAAAAAAATAATACATTAATATAGCACACAGAGAAAGTCCAACTGATGTATCAAAAACTATTTGACATAACAGTATCCAAATCAATGTATAGATGTGTATAAAGATACAAATGTCTAGTGTAATCACTTCTAACTCCTATAAGTGTAACTATAGTCCTATATTGGACCTAGTAACAAGTCTATATACCAGCTATTGTCTAAGATATCGCTACAAATGTATCCTCAGAGTTACCTACTTGTAGACAAACTGATCGAAGTATTTCAACAAAATAAAACATAAAAATGCAATACCAAAGTCTAGTTAATCATATATAATTAACCCTTTAATGAACACGGCACTTTTCCATTTTCTGTCCATTTGGGACCAAGGCTATTTTTACATTTCTGCAGTGTTTGTGTTTAGCTGTAATTTTCCTCTTACTCATTTACTGTACCCACACATATTATATACCGTTTTTCTCACCATTAAATGGACTTTCCAAAGATACCATTATTTTCATCATATCTTATAATTTACTATAAAGAAATTATAAAATATGAGGGTCTAACTTTGACCCCCAAAATCTGTTACACATCTACAACCACCAAAAAAATCCCATGCTAAATAGTTTCTAAATTTTGTCCTGAGTTTAGAAATACCCAATGTTTACATGTTCTTTGCTTTTTTTGCAAGTTATAGGGCCATAAATATAAGTAGCATTTTGCTATTTCCAAATCACTTTTTTTCAAAATTAGCGCTAGTTACATTGGAACACTAATATCTTTCAGGAATCCCTGAATATCCCTTGACATGTATATATATATATTTTTTAGAAGATATCCCAAAGTATTGATCTAGGCCAATTTTGGTATATTTCATGCCATCATTTCACCGCCAAATGCGATCAAATAAAAAAAATTGTTCACTTTTTCACAAATTTTTTCGCAAACTTTAGGTTTCTCACTGAAATTATTTACAAACAATTTATGCAATTATAGCATAAATGGTTGTAAATGCTTCTCTGGGATCCCCTTTGTTCATAAATAGCAGACATATATGGCTTTGGCTTTGCTTTTTGGAAATTAGAAGGCTGCTAAATGCCACTGCGCACCACACGTGTATTATGCCCAGCAGTGAAGGGGTTAATTAGGGAGCATGTAGGGAGCTTCTAGGGTTAATGTTAGCTTTAGTGTAGCATAGTAGACAACCCCAAGTATTGATCTAGGCCAATTTTGGTATATTTCATGCCACCATTTCACCGCCAAATGCGATCAAATTTAAAAAAACGTTACATTTTTCACAATTTTAGGTTTCTCACTGAAATTATTTACAAACAGCTTGTGCAATTATGGCACAAATGGTTGTAAATGCTTCTCTGGGATCCCCTTTGTTCAGAAATAGCACATATATGACTTTGGCGTTGCTTTTTTGTAATTAGAAGGCCGCTAAATACTGCTGCGCATCACACGTGTATTATGGCTAGCAGTGAAGGGGTTAATTAGGTAGTTTGTAGGGAGCTTGCAGGGTTAATTTTAGCTTTAGTGTAGAGATCAGCCTCCCACCTGACACATCCCACCCCCTGATCCCTCCCAAACAGCTCCCTTCCCTCCCCCACCCCACAATTGTCCCTGCCATCTTAAGTACTGGCAGAAAGTCTGCCAGTACTTAAAAGTTTTTTTACCATTTGTTTTAGCATATTTACATATGCTGCTGTGTAGAATCCCCCCTTAGCCCACAAACTCCCTGATCCCCCCAAAACAGCTCTCTAACCCTCCCCCTCTGCATTATTGGGGGCCATCTTGGGTACCGGCAGCTGTCTGCCAGTACCCAGTTTGCAGAAAAAAACGTTTTGGTTTTAAAAAACTTTTACTCCCGTTTTTGTAGCATTTTTATTAAACTTTTTTCTGTAGTGTAGCGATTCCCACCCACTCCCTCCCCGTGCACGCGCCCGCCCCCACCGTCCTGTGCACGCACGCACGTCATTGCGCGCCTGTGGTCATCCCCGCCCACGATCCCGCCCCCCTCCACATAACCAGGGCCATCGATGGCCGCCACCCTCCTCCCATACAGGCTCCCACCCACCAACGAAGTAAGCCACCGATCTCCGGTGCAGAGAGGGCCACAGAGTGGCTCTCTCTGTACCGGATGGCTTAAAAAGGTTATTGCAGGATGCCTTGATATCGAGGCATCACTGCAATAACCGGAAAGCAGCTGGAAGCGAGTAGGATCGCTTCCAGCTGCTTTCCAGACCGAGGACGTGCAGAGTACGTCCTTGGTCGTTAAGGGTATTTTTTTAGAGGACGTACCCTGCACGTCCTCGGTCGTTAAGGGGTTAAACACATAGATAAAGCTAGCATCAGGGAGCAAGCGTACATTTTCACTATGTGTATGTTACATCCATATACATATCTTAAATGTCTCATATTGGTTACATCATGGGGAAAGTAAACTGAGAAATTATAAACGGATCAGATTATCAAAATCATATAGAATTAAACACATAGATAAAGCTAGCATTAGGGAGCATACATAAATGTTCACTATATATATGGTACATCCACATAAATATATATGCGGAGAAGGGCCACACTTAGTTTTAATTTCCCCATGATGTAACTGTAATGAGACATTTAAGATATATTTATATGGATGTACCATACATATAGTGAAAATGTGTGTATGCTCCCTAATGCTAGCTTTATCTATGTGTTTAATTCTATATGATTTTGATAATCTGATCCGTTTATAATTGCTTAGTTTACTTTCCCCATGATGTAACCAATATGAGACATTTAAGATATGTATATGGATGCAACATACACATAGTGAAAATTTACACTTGCTCCCTGATTCTAGCTTTATCTATGTGTTTAATTATATATGTTTAACTAGACTTTGGTATTGCATTTTTATGTTTTATTTTGTTGAAATACTTTGATCAGTTTGTCTACATGTAGGTAACTCTGAGGATACATTTGTAGCGATATCTTAGACAATAGCTGTTATATAGACTTGTTATCTCTATTACTAGGTTCACTATAGAACTATACGTACACCTATAGGAGTTAGAAGTGATTACACTAAACATTTGTATCTTTATACACATCTATACATTGATTTGGATACTGTTATGTCAAATAGTTTTTGATACATTTATGATACACATTGATACATTCCCTTGTTGTTGTTACACATAGTTTGAGGGTGGGGCTTAAGAAGCCATTTTCTCAGTGCAGGAATAACTACTGAGATTTTCTCTCTCTCTCTCTCTCTCTCTCTCTCTCTCTTTCTCTTTTCCTCTCTTCTCTCTCTCCTCCCTCTTCTATCTCTCTCTCTTCTCTCTCTCCTCTCTCTCTCTCTTCTCTCCTCTCTCTTCTCTCTCTCTTCTCTCTCTCTTCTCTCTTCTCTCTCTCTTCTCTCCTCTCTCTCTCTTCTCTTTCTTTCCTCTCTCTTCTCTGTCTCTCTTTCTTCTCTCTCTCTCTTCTATTTCTCTTCTCTTTCTCTTTTCTCTTTCTCTTCTCTCTCTCTCTTTCTTTTTCTTTCTCCTCTTTCTCTCTCTTTTCTCTCTATTACTCTTTATCTCTCTTCTCTTTCTCTTCTCTCTTTCTTTTTCTCTCTCTTACTCTCTCTCTGCTCTTTCTCTCCTCTTTCTCTTTTCTCTCTCTTCTCTCTCTCTCTCTCGTCTCTCCTATCTCTCTATCTCTATCTTTCTCTCGTCTCTCCTCTCTCTCCTCTCTCTTTTAGCACAGATTTATAATTGGTTTTATTCAGATTAAGTCCCTTCACTCACTATAATCAGAAACTCTTTATTTGGGGATCTTGAGGCAGAGTTGCAGCTAATGACATTTTTATTCTTGACACACCTGAAGCAGTAATTTGGGTAGTTTCTGTTACATAATATTTATTGACCCATAATGACTAGAGGTCAAAGTGTGCTCCTTGTATAAAGTGTTGTAGGTTGTTAGCCGTTACTAAATCTGCTTAACTGGTACAGAATCAATGACAAAGTCCACATTAGGTACAAAAAAACATGACAGCACTGTCCTTAAAGGGACATTACATTTTATAATGTTTAATGTCCCTTTAAAAAAACATTACAACAGCCATAGTTGTCAAGATTTAAAAAATCCAGATGTGTATCCAGACCAACACATCTGCATTACTGTATTAAAGCTAGTTTATAAAACACAATATATAATAATTACAAATGCTGTGACACACAAGGGAATGCCATACCTCATGAGTAGCCAGGCACATTTTATCTGTACCAAGGCCACACTGGGAATAAAAAGCAGCCCTGGAAAAACTCAACAATTCAATTATATTAGTTTGTATTAAAAAATGCCAGATTGTTGTTATTTCGGCACCCTCCAACCCAATAACATCAATTAATTACTATTATTATTATTATAATCATCATCATTTATTAATTTTTTTCAACTGTGTGTATATGATTATCCATACTGTTATCTGGAGCAGACACTTAAAGGGACACTCAAGTCAAAATTAAACTTTCATTATTCAGATAGAGCATGCCATTTTAAACAACTTTCTAATTTACTTCCATTAACAAAATGTGCACAGTCTTTTTGTCTTTACACTTTAAAAGTCACCAGCTAATACTGAGCATGTGCAAGAATTCACAGAATATACGTGCATGTGTTTGTGATTGGCTGTCACATGATACAGGGGGAGTGGAAATAGCCATAACTTTGAAATTTGTCAGAGAAAAAATCTACTGCTCATTTGAAGTTCAGACTAAGGCCTCTATTTATCAAGGTCTGGCGGACCTGATCTGACACTGCGGACAGCCAGACCTCGCTGAATACGGTGAGCAATACGTTCGCCGTATTTAGCATTGCACCAGCAGCTCACAAGAGCTGCTGGTGCAACGCCGCCCCCTGCAGACTCGCGGCCAATGGGCCTCCAGCAGGGGGGTGTCAATCGTACTCGATCGGGTTGATTTCCGGCAATGTCTTTGTGACCGCTGCTTCATAACTGCTGTTTCTGGCGAGTCTGAAGACTCGCTAGAAACACAGCCCTTCAAGCTCCGTACGGAGCTTGATAAATATGGGCCTAAGAGCTATTGCATTGTATTGTTATCATGAATTTGTTCATTATGCAAATCTATTGTATTTACTGGTCCTTTAAAAGTGTGTGTTACTCTGTCTCACAGTCCGACTTGACTAGACACTAGAAAGCCATTCAAAGGAGGCAACTAAATGGTACACGGTATAGAAAATGAAACTTACAAGGGGCTACTTTGTGACTATATATACATCTCAAAGAGAAGAAAACAAGAGAAGTCATACAGCAACCCCAGCTTCTGCAGCCCACCGGAAACCTCCTTCTAGTAGCGCACTCCGGACTTGATTATTTATTATTATTATTATCAGATATTTGTAGAGCGCCAACAGATTCCGCAGCGCTATAAACAAAGGCGGAGAAAACAATAATAGGGATCAAATGGGTAGAGGGCCCTGTCGCACTGTTGTAGTCAGTGCTCAAGAAGGTGATCTACAAACAGCTGGACTCTTAGGCTTACATTCTAATGGGGTTCAGGGGATAGCGATGGAGGAGAGGAACTGGTATAAAGTAAGGTTAGCGTAGGTTGTATGCATCCCTGAACAGTAGAGTCTTCAGGTAGAGCTTGAAGCTTTCAAAACTAGGGGAGAGTCTTGTGGAGCGAGGCAGAGAGTTCCACAAGATGGGAGCCAGTCTGGAGAAGTCCTGTAAATGGGAGTGTGATGAGGTGACAAGAGAGGAGGAGAGTAGGAGGTCATGAACAGAGGGAAGGGGACGGGAGGGAGAGTATCTGGAGACAAGGTCTGAGATGTAGGGGGGAGCAGTGCAGTTGAGGGCTTTGTATGTAAGAGTGAGAGTTTTGTGTTTGATCCTAGAGGCAAGAGGAAGCCAGTGAAGGGATTGGCAGAGAGGTGCAGCAGATGAAGAGCGACGTGTAAGGAAGATGATCCTGGCAGAAGCATTCACTATGGATTGTAAAGAAGCTAGGCAGCAGGTGGGGAGACCAGAGAGCACAGAGTTGCAGTAATCGAGGCAGGAAAGGATGAGAGAGTGGATTAAAATCTTAGTTGTGTCTTGTGTAAGGAAATGTCTAATTTTAGAGTTGTTTTTGAGGTGGAAGCGGCAGACTTTAGCCAAGGACTGAATGGAGGAGTGAAAGAAAGATCTGAGTCAAATGTGACCCCAATACAACAGGCATGCGGGGTAGGGGTAATGATGGAGTTGTTGACAGTTATAGAGAGATTGGGGGTGGAGATTTTGGAAGAAGGGGGGAAAATAAGGAGCTCAGTTTTGGAGAGATTTAGCTTAAGGTAGTGAGAGGACATCCAGGAAGAGATGTGAGAAAGACAGAGGTCTGGTGCAGAGATGTAGATTTGGGTGTCGTCGGCATACAAATGATATTGTAAACCGTGGGACTTTATTAGGGAACCTAGTGATGACGTGTAGATTGAGAAGACAAGGGGACTGAGGACAGATCCTTGCGGTACACCGATAGAAAGTGGTGACGGGGCAGAGGAGGCCCCAGAGAAGGCTACACTAAAGGTAGGAAGAGAGCCACGAGAGGGCTGTGTCACAGATGCCGAAGGATTGGATGGTTTGGAGCAAAAGAGGGTCAAAAGGCTGTGGAAAGATCAAGGAGGATAAGCAGAGAGAAGTGGCCTTTTGATTTTGCTGTAAGTAGGTTGTTGGTAACCTTAACAATTGCTGTCTCTGTGGAGTGATGGGGACGTGGGTCAAGGAGGGAGTTTAATGTAAGGAAGTGGTATAAGCATGCATAGACTAGTTTTTCGAGAAGCTTTGAGGCAAGAGGGAGGAGGGAAATAGGGCGGTAGTTGGATGGGGAGGTAGGATCAAGGGAATGTTTTTTGAAGATAGGTGTGACCAGTGCATCTTTCAGAGATGAGGGAAATATACTGGTGCTGAGGGAGAGGTTGAAAATGTGTGTGAGTATAGGGGTAATGGTAGCAGAGAGGGAGGGGAGTAGCTGTGAGGGGATTGGGTCAAGGGGACAGGTAGTGAGGTGAGAGCGCAGTATAAGTGCCGAAACTTCTTCCTCAGTAACAGTGGAGAATGAGCTAAGTTTAAGGTTATGTGGGTTGTGGTTGATTGAGAGCATTTGAGGGGGTGAGAGAATGTTTCATTTCTGATGGAGTCGATTTTGTTATTGAAGTGACTGGCAAAGTCTTGAGCTGACAGAAAAGTTGTATTAGGAGGTGGGGGAGGGCGGAGAAGAGTATTGAAAGTGGAAAACAGACATTTTGGGTTTGTAGAAAGATTAGAGATGAGAGTAGAGAAGTAGTGTTGCTTATGGAGATTAAAGGCAGAATAGGAGTTCAAGATGAATTTGTAATGAAGAAAATCAGCTGAACTCCGAAATTTTCTCCAGTGCCGCTCAGCAGTACGGGAACATCTGCGTAGGTACCGTGTCACAGGAGTATGCCAGGGCTGAGGAAATCTGTACTTGATCTGTACTTACCTAACAAGGTCACATCCCCCACACCTTGTTTCAGTATTATAGGACATATTCTTGCTTTAGCTACATCTGGGCATCAGAGCTGCAATATTTTGGGGGTTAGATTCCCAACAAAGGCCATAAATTTAATCAGCTAAACTGGATTATGTTTAATATATTTCCGCTTATCCCTTTGTATACAGTGAAGTTGCTATAATAATACTCTCATGTGCCCTAAATTATTTAAAGGGACACTAAACCCAAATGTATTTATTTCATGACTCAGAGAGAGCAGCAATTTTAAGAAACTTTCTTATTTATTCCTATTATCAATTTTTCTTTGTTATCTTGGTATCTTTATTTGAAAAGCAGGAATATACACTTAGGAGACGGTCCTTTTTTGCTCCAGCACCTGGGTAGAACTTGCTGATTGATGGCTACATTTAGCCAGGTGCTGAACCAAAATGGTCCGGCTCCTAAGCTTGCATTCCTGCTTCTCAAATAAAGATACAAAGAGAACGAAGACAAATTATAAATCAGCACATAGGGAGAATCATTATTGCTGGATCCTACTTAGAAGTGATAGCAGCAGCTAGAACTGTGGGATTTGATATAGATGAACAAGACATTATCAGATTTTAAATCACTGCTTCAAGGAAAATCCTACAAGGAAAAGATTATAGAAATAACAAATCAGTTAATAAAGAGTAAAAATACCTTGAGATATTTTGTTTAGTTACAAGTTATAAAACAATTTTGCAATATATTTTCATTATTTATTTGCCAACTTTTCATGCAATTTAGCCTTGGCAATTGTGGCTTGTCTAATTCTCAGAACATAAAATGCACCTGCTGACTACTCAATGCTAACCCTACTACATAGATGACTGTGGCTAGCCTGATTGGCTCCTTAAAGGGACAGTCAACACCAGAAATTTTGTTGTTTAAAAAGAAAGATAATCCCTTTATTACCCATTTCCTAATTTTGCATAACCAACACAGTTATAATAAAACACGTTTTACCTCTGTGATTATCTTGTATCTAAGCCTCTGCAAACTGCCCCCTTGTTTCAGTTCTTTTGACAGACATGCAGTTTAGCCAATCAGTGCTCAGTCCTAGGTCACTTTACGTGCATGAGCTCAATGTTATCTATATGAAACATGTGAACTAAGGCCCTCTAGTGGTCAAAATGTATTCAGATTAGAGGCAGTCTTCAAGGTCTAAGAAATTAGCATATGAACCTCCTAGTTTTAGCTTTCAGCTAAGAATACCAAGAGAACAAAGCAAAATTGGTGATAAAAGTAAATTGGGAAGTTGTTTAAAATTGCATGCCCTATTTAAAACATGAAAGTTTTTTTTGGACTTGACTGTCCCTTTAAAATGAGGCAGGTGGTGTATGTTATTGATTGCAGCAAAGAAAGTGTTAATTTGTTTTAAAAATGTTTAGACTTGATTGATATGTTATAGCAAGGTACAAAAAGTTCTGCAAACTACAAGGTGTTCAGTGAAATTAGAATTAAATACAGCCTTAAAGGGACACTGAACCCAAAATTTTTCTTTCGTGATTCAGATAGAGCATGCAATTTTAAGCAACTTTCTAATTTATTCTTATTATCAAATTTTCTTCATTCTCTTGGTATCTTTCTTTGAAAAACAAGACTGTAAGTTTAGATGCCGGCCCATTTTTGGTGAACAACCTGGGTTGTTCTTGCTGATTGGTGGATAAATTCACTCACCAATAAACAAGTGCTGTCCAGTGTACTAAACCAACAATTGGTTTAGATGCCTTCTTTTTCAAATAAAGATAGCAAGAGAACGAAGAAAAATTGATAATAGGAGTAAATTAGGAGTAAATTAGAAAGTTGATTATAATTGCATGCTGTATCTGAATCAGAAAAAAATTGGGTTCAGTGTCCCTTTAAGCTTTTCTATTCATTCTCTCCTTTTACTACAGACATATATGTCTGTTTTTATTACAAGGCTGCAAACCTATCACATAAGGAAAAACCTATATAATGTTTTCCTGTTCTTTAAAATTATAGCATATCAGGCTAATATTACTAAAATCACCTAAGGAAGCTCATGCAGAAATTGAAAAAAACATCTCGTCCAGCACTCTAATAGATTGGGTCATATTGAAAATTAATAAGGGGCCAGATTCAACTCGACAGCAGTGGTTTTCCTATTTGCAAAGCCCGCAAATAGCCTCCCTCCTCCATCTCCCAGAGATCATGGAACATTGGAGGACATAATGAGAGGTACACATCGATACACAAGAAAGAGGACAAATGTGGATAGACAAGGTGAGACCAGCAGCCGGCATACAGGGTATTAGAGACGCTCAGTAGAAGTCGCCATTTTGCATCTCAGACGCTTGTTATGTCCACGGCACAGACATCACTAAACACAATGGAGGAGTTTTACTCGACCCTACGTGCATTACTTAATGCATTTGATCGCAATATAGATAACGCATTTGCTGATCTTATTTCTATGGTCTGATCTGTGACTACGGAGGGCTGCCCCGATTACCCTGACCCAGAAAAGCCTGTACAGATACCGATCAGAAATATAATGGCAATAGAGCAGTCTGGGTCTTGCCCTGAAATGCAGCTATCTCAGAAAGGATCAGGCAGTGAAGAGGGCAAGGCTTACACATCTTCTCCTCATCTCCTAAACCTAACAGCCGATAGATCAAGATGACTACAAGATGACTGTTCAATGTGGATTGGCGAGCACATAGAACATGGCACTCCTGAGTTGCATCACTTTGGTTTGATTTATGACAAGGGAGGTGTAGCTGGCTGTCTCGGTCATGAGTTGAAAAGCTGGTCTTCCAATGCAAGAACAGAGGTGGTGAGGCGAATTGGTTCTCAGCAGTTCATAGATGGCGATCTTAGAGGGCTCACAAAGAACGCTAGTCTAACGATCAGGCCGCTCTGAAGGGCCGGAGTGGGCTGATTTATCTGTTATGTTAAAGCCCTTGGTTGGTCCCAGTGCTCTGCAACAGGGTTCGAACTTACTTTCACAAACCTCACATCTCAGTCGCCTATGAGGACATTTATGTTCCTAACCCTGTGGGACTATTCGTATTTTATAGTAACTGGGCATGATAAGTTTTAACTTGAGGCTTTTCTCGATTTCCTTTTATGTACAATTTGTTCCACCTTCAGTACAATTGCTAGGGTTTGATGATATTACCTAAACGATAACATCTGCCTGCATTTTCATTTATGGCTCCTGCATGTTATAGGAGAGTGGTTTCTACCTGTTTCCCAAGTATCGTTCTTTTCTCTTTTTTTCTTTTATTTTCTGTATTTAAAGAATAACCTGACATAGTGCAAAACGTTGATTACAATATTTTCCCACCTGTGTGGAAGACTCTGGCACTCTGCTATACCCATTAGCTAGTTAGTCCTGACTAGTGATGTCCCGAACTGTTCGCCCGCGAACGGTTCCCAGCGAACATAGCTTGTTCGCATTCGCGGCTGCGGGCGAACACATGGTGATGTTCGATCCGCCCCCTATGTGTCATCATTGAGGAAACTTTGACCCTGTATGTCACAGCCGTCTGACACATTAGAGCCAATCAACATCAGACACTCCCTCACAGACCCTCCCAGCTACTCGGAATCCGCAATTTTAGACTCATAACGACCTTGCTTTCTTAATGAGAGGACGTGTTGTGTTTTTGCTCCTGACATTAATAGGAAATACATAGCTAGGCTAGTGTATTTAGTGTCCACTACAGTCCAGAAGGACTCCACCCATCTCTGCTGCAAGGACAGCACCCCAAAAAGCCCTTTTTAGGGCTATATTTCGTGCCGGGTTTTTGTTTTTTTTCGTATTTTTTTTATTAGCATTTGCCTGGCTTTCAGCCTGTGTGTTTAAGGCTCACAGCATATGCTGTGATTACTGCCACCACTGATATCTCCCTAACAACATTAGTTTAAATTTAACTAACCAAAAATTTTAATTATTTTGCTAGTGTAATTTTTTTTCATTTTCTATCAGGCCTGTGTCACACAGCATATACTCTGGTTCATTGCTCTGTGCCATCCACCAGTGTTAATATCCGTTTATAACATTATTTTAAATTAAAAAAAAAAATTAAATAATTTTGCTAGTGTAATCTAATTACATTTTCTATCAGGCCTGTGTCTGTCAGGCTCACACAGCATTAATATACCTCATTTTTTTTCAGTCTTTTGGTTAATTGGTCTGTGCCAGGCAGCCACCACTCATATCTTCTTCACCTTAATTTAACTATAAAAAAAAAAGTTAAAATTTTTTTGATAGTGTAATCTAATATAATTTTCTATCAGGCCTGTGTGTTTTGCTGACATATAGAGCCTACTGTGTTTACTTGCTGCCCTCCCTAGTCTATGAGCCACGACTAATATGTGTTTAACCTTTTTTTAATTTCCCCCCAAAAAAAAATAATTAAAATCGTTTTTCTAGTCTAATCTAATAGTATTTTCTATCAGGCGTGTGTGTTTATCTGACTTACAGATCCTACTGTTTTTAATAGCTACCATTCCAAGGCTATCAGCCACAACTCATATGTATGTGCTTAACCTTTTTCTTTAAATTGCCAAAAAAAAGTATTTAAATCATTATGCTAGTGTAATCTATTTTTATTTTCTATCAGGCCTGTGTCTAACTGTCTATCTGACTTACACAGACTTACTAATCAGGATGGCCATGTAGACCACCACCGAGAGTCCTGGAAGTAACAGGGATGAGATGAAAGTGCTAAGAATAGTACTACTTGAAACAACCGAGTTAGCCATGGGTGTTAATCCAAGAGTCCGCTTGGCTTTTTTTTTGGTTTGGGTGCGGCTAATCATGCAGGCATATAGAGCTGCCACCATTCTGTGTTGTATCAGCTATTAAAATAATAAGAACTGTACTACCAAAATACAGCCAATGAAGGGCCTATGAAGACTGAGCAAAGGTTGGATTGTAGTATTTTGTTAGGCAGATCATGATGGCCATGTAGACCACCCCCAAGAGGCCTGAAAGTAACAGGGATGAAAGTGCTAAGAATAGTACTAATTGAAACAACCGAGTTAGCCATGGGTGTTAGTCTAAGACCGCTCGGCTTTTTTGGGGTTTGGGTGCAGATAATCATGAAGGCCAGATAGACCTGCCACCATTCGGTGTTGTAACAGGTATTAAACTGCTAAGAACAGTACTACTTAACCCAACCTAGTTACGATGGGCCCCAGAGCATATGTTTGGTTATTATATTTTGTAAGGGTAATCATGCAGGCCATATAGACCTCCACCGATAGGGTGAGTAATAGTAACAGCTATTAAAATGCTAAGGACATTACTAATTAACACAACATAGTTACCATGGGTCACAGACCAAGAGCAGATGTCTTATTATTATATTTTGTATGGGTAATCATCCAGGCCGTATAAACCTCACCAAATAGGGGGAGTTACAGAGATTAAAGTGCTAAGAATGGTACTACTTAATACACAACCTAGTTAACATGGGTCTCAGACCGCATGTCTTATTATTATATTTTTTCAGGGTAATCAGGCAGGCCATATAGACCACCCCCGATAGGGGGGGTAACAGGGATTAAAGTGCTAATAAAAGTACTAATTAACACAAGCTAGTTACCATGGGTCCAACAACGTGTGTCTTGTTGTTATACTTTGTCAGGGTAATCATGCAGGCCATATAGACCTCCCATGATAGGGGCAGTAACAGGGATTACAGTTCTAAGAATAGTACTACTTAAACACAACCTAATTACCATGGGTCCATTCCAAGACCAGATGTTTTCTTATTATACTTTGTCTGGCTAATCATGCAGGCCATATAGAGCTCCAACAAAAGGGGGGGGGGGTAAGAGGGATTCAAGTGATAAGAAAAGTTTTACTTAACACAACAAAATTACCATGGGTCCCAGACCGCGTGTCTTGTTGTTATACTTTGTCAGGGTAATCATAACCGCCATATAGACCTCCACCAATAGGGGGAGTTACAGGGCTGAAAGTGTGAAGAATAGTACTACTTAACACAACCTAGTTGGGTCCAAGACCGCATGTTTAATTATTAGACTTTATGAGGGTAATTACATATCTAACAAATCTATCTATTTCTCTTCTATCGATTCTATCTAACTATCAATCTATGTATATCTATCTATCCTATCTATCGATCTATCTTCTGTCCGGGATGTTTTGAGACAGTCACTTGTGTTTCTGACAAATTTGAAGTAGGAGGAAAGAACAATCATCTTATTCCATCTCCCGGTTCCAAAAATGAAGGCCATATAGACCTCATCCGATAGGGGGAGTAACAGGTTGTAGTAAAATGTTAAGAATAGTACTACTTAACACACCACGGGTCACAGACCACATGTCTTATTGTTATACTCTGTCAGGGAAATTATATATATTTCAAATCGATTAATTTATATATCAAATCGATCGAACTATCAAACGTATCAATCAAATGTAGATTGCATCTATTGATCGATGTCATTCGTATCTATAAAATGTATATTACATATTTTGGGTGATGTCATTCATATCTATCAAATGTATATTGCATCTTTGATTCGATAACATTCGTATCTATCAAATGTATATTGCATCTATTGATCAATGTAATTCGTATCTATCAAATGTATATTGCATCTATTGAGCTATGTACAGTGTATTGATCAAATGTATATTGCATCGATTGAGCTATGTAATCTATGTATCTATCAAATCTATCTCGTGGTTCTGCAAGTGGACTGTTTGGGGTTGATTGCGGTGAGTTAAACTTGGAGTTTGCTCTGTCACTGTGATGCGGCCGTAACCCTTACACTAACTGATAGATACAACATCATAACTGATGTTTTAAAGCACGTTATTGCAAACAATTTGGGAATGTTAGGTGATTTAGGCCCTTTATGGGTTAAAAGCAGATTATGCATAAACTATGTAATTTTCCATGGGAGTTTTGCCAGGGATCCCCCTCCAGCATGCCACAGTCCAGGTGTTAGTCCTCTTGAAACAACTTTTCCATCACTATTGTGGACAGAAAGAGTCGTTGTAGGTTTTAAAGTTCGCCTACCTATTGAAGTCAATGGTGGTTTGCGCTGTTCGCGACATCACTAGTCCTGACTTATAATATCGGAACATTACTAACAGTCCCAAATCATTACTCAATAAACTATGAGTTGTATTTTGTAGGATTAAATTCTTACCCTGAACTAGTATATTTTCTACAGACCGGTGCATTTCTTTTCTTTTTTTTTTTGACTTGCTGGAGTGAGGATTATGCGCTCTTCTTAACTCAAATGTATAACTGCAGTTAGTCTATGTCTGTATTGTTTTGGTCACCATAATAACTTCACAAATACTATTATATGGTTAGAGATATGTGATGACTATGAATGTTAACTAGCTTGCAGTTTTATAGATATAAGCAGGAGTTTATTAAGTTGTTGCACCATTACTTAGACCTAAAAAGAGACAATGTTATGGTTGGAATACGCTCATATGTTCACCACGTATGTTTTCTTAAGGACGCTCAGCTTTCTGCTTTAATTTTTGCTTTTTTATGTGTTACTAACTATAATTTCAGAAATAGGGCGATGGTTACTGTTGTTTCTCAAAACACACAGGTACACAACGCCTCCTATCGGCTACTAAGAGGGGGCTACTGATGTTTACGTTGCACATCCCCCTATATCTTTATACCACTCATAGAAAGGTTAGATATGCAAACTTCCCCATATACAGGGAGTGCAGAATTATTAGGCAAATGAGTATTTTGACCACATCATCCTCTTTATGCATGTTGTCTTACTCCAAGCTGTATAGGCTCGAAAGCCTACTACCAATTAAGCATATTAGGTGATGTGCATCTCTGTAATGAGAAGGGGTGTGGTCTAATGACATCAACACCCTATATCAGGTGTGCATAATTATTAGGCAACTTCCTTTCCTTTGGCAAAATGGGTCAAAAGAAGGACTTGACAGGCTCAGAAAAGTCAAAAATAGTGAGATATCTTGCAGAGGGATGCAGCACTCTTAAAATTGCAAAGCTTCTGAAGCGTGATCATCGAACAATCAAGCGTTTCATTCAAAATAGTCAACAGGGTCGCAAGAAGCGTGTGGAAAAACCAAGGCGCAAAATAACTGCCCATGAACTGAGAAAAGTCAAGCGTGCAGCTGCCAAGATGCCACTTGCCACCAGTTTGGCCATATTTCAGAGCTGCAACATCAGTGGAGTGCCCAAAATCACAAGGTGTGCAATACTCAGATACATGGCCAAGGTAAGAAAGGCTGAAAGACGACCACCACTGAACAAGACACACAAGCTGAAACGTCAAGACTGGGCCAAGAAATATCTCAAGACTGATTTTTCTAAGGTTTTATGGACTGATGAAATGAGAGTGAGTATTGATGGGCCTGATGGATGGGCCCGTGGCTGGATTGGTAAAGGGCAGAGAGCTCCAGTCCGACTCAGACGCCAGCAAGGTGGAGGTGGAGTACTGGTTTGGGCTGGTATCATCAAAGATGAGCTTGTGGGGCCTTTTCGGGTTGAGGATGGAGTCAAGCTCAACTCCCAGTCCTACTGCCAGTTTCTGGAAGACACCTTCTTCAAGCAGTGGTACAGGAAGAAGTCTGCATCCTTCAAGAAAAACATGATTTTCATGCAGGACAATGCTCCATCACACGCGTCCAAGTACTCCACAGCGTGGCTGGCAAGAAAGGGTATAAAAGAAGAAAATCTAATGACATGGCCTCCTTGTTCACCTGATCTGAACCCCATTGAGAACCTTTGGTCCATCATCAAAAGTGAGATTTACAAGGAGGGAAAACAGTACACCTCTCTGAACAGTGTCTGGGAGGCTGTGGTTGCTGCTGCACGCAATGTTGATGGTGAACAGATCAAAACACTGACAGAATCCATGGATGGCAGGCTTTTGAGTGTCCTTGCAAAGAAAGGTGGCTATATTGGTCACTGATTTGTTTTTGTTTTGTTTTTGAATGTCAGAAATGTATATTTGTGAATGTTGAGATGTTATATTGGTTTCACTGGTAAAAATAAATAATTGAAATGGGTATATATTTGTTTTTTGTTAAGTTGCCTAATAATTATGCACAGTAATAGTCACCTGCACACACACAGATATCCCCCTAAAATAGCTATAACTAAAAACAAACTAGAAACTACTTCCAAAACTATTCAGCTTTGATATTAATGAGTTTTTTGGGTTCATTGAGAACATGGTTGTTGTTCAATAATAAAATGAATCCTCAAAAATACAACTTGCCTAATAATTCTGCACTCCCTGTAATTCTGCCTAAACTGTGTGAACATTTTTAGATAAGGTTGTTGTGTAGTCTTACACGCATATATAAGCTTTACTTAACCCTTCTGGGTAACTAATCTGTTATGCACTTGACGAACACCTTTTCTTTAGATACCCTACATTTTGAGCCTTATATTTAGTGACTCTCTATCATAAGCCATATTTTACTCGGAGTCTCACTATTGCCATAGACCTACACATGGGAGCATTCCTATACGCTGCTTCCCAGTTAGGGAGATGTAACCCGCTGCTATAGCAGTCTACAGTCTCAATTACTCACACTGCTGACAAGTAGGGATAGTCTTAGATTTACATATCTATGTTCAGGACATCTTTCATTGTGGTGGCCAAAAACACTTGAAGAAAGTTAGTACACTGGGTCTAGGTTACTTAGCGTTCTCAGAGTATTTCTGGGTCTGCGGCCGGGACCTCGGAGTATAATCATCTGCCCTATTTCATCTACTACTAGATCCTTATCACGTTGAAACAGCACAGTTATTGCACATCAGGTAGAGCATTACTTACCGCATTCTACCAATACCAGATAGCTATTATTTCCCCCCAAGCCCTTCATGTCCATCACCTATAACAGATTAATCCTATCCTAAATCAGCGCTGCGGAACCTGTTGGCGCTCTACAAATACCTGATAATAATAATAATAATAATGATCATGATGTCTCGATTAGACTATGTCCTTCTCTTTTCAGTCATGTAGCTATAGCATTTAGGGTTGCCCTAGCTCCCATAATATATTCCTACCATATTGCCCCCCCAACTTAAAGGGACAGTAAAGTCAAAACTAAACTTTCATGATTCAGATAGGGCATGCAATTTTAAATAAATTTCCAATTTACTTTTATCATCAAATTTGCTTTGTTCCCTTGGTGGTATTTTTGAAAAGCTAAACCTAGCTAGGCTCAAACTGATTTCTAAACCGTTGAAAACCACCTCTTAGCTCAGAGCATTTTGAAAGTTTATCACAGTTAGACAGTGTTAGTTCATGTGTGTCATATAGATAACATTGTGCTCACTCTCGTGAAGTTATTTAGGAGTCTTAACTGATTGACTACACTGCATGTCTGTCAAAGGCACTTAGATAAGGAGGCTGTCTGCAAAGGCTTAGATACAAGGTAACCACAGAGGTAAAAAGTATATTAATATAACTGTGTTGGTTATGCAAAAACGGGGAATGGGTAATAAAGGGATTGTCTATCTTTTTAAATAAGAAAATTTTTGGTGTAGACTGCCCCTTTAATCCACCCCAAAATTAAAAGTGGCTCTCTCCCACTGACTTCCCCATCCACCACTCAAACCATTCTACTACCCACTTAAGCATATAGGTACACTCACCATATATTTAACCCTTGGGTTCTCATTCATTGGAGACGACTGATCACCCTTAACCCTCGCTCCATCCATACTCCACATGCCTTGATTATAGGTTCTCCAAACCTATACACCTATACAATAATATGACCCACTATACCTTGTAGTGTTTGGTTCACAGAAAAAGAGGTTCCTAATATCTTTACACAGGTTACTCTGGCTGCAAAAGCCAGTCGGTGCTTTGCAGCTTTTCTGTTCACCGCAGCATTGGATCCCGGCTAGCCCCGACCTGCCCTGGAAGACCACGTACCATTTAAGCATTGAAGATTCTGCCGTTAGCGCCACGGACACAGGTAGTACTGCTTACCAATCTGTGCAAGTAAGGACATGTCAGCTCCTGCACCTGTGAATATCGTATACAGGCACGGCTTCTAAGGTATGCTTTAAAAGTGATTTGATCACGTTCCTGGGTCAAGGATTTGGTCCGGCTAGTTCGGCTGAGCGGCACTTTTGGGGACTTTAAAGATAAAGAATAATTTCTTTTGTGGATTACAAATATCTAACATCACTGGTTTATATATATCTATCCAGTTCGCCCTGGTGCACCAGAAGCTCTCTCTCAGCCAATTGACTTTTATTTATTTACTGGGATCCCATGTATGAATGTGGTATGTTTGTGATATGTGTGATTTATTAAAGGATGTTTTAACTTTTGACATATGTTTCTTGAGTTTTTATTATCTACGGTTGTGCTGGTTTAGCCTAGACTTTTGGAAACCCCTTATTTGGGGAATCTACTTTCTTGCTATGTTTGTTAAAAATATATTCTTCTAGGTAGCACCCGTTTTTCTCTTATAATAATTATTAGAGTTTGAGTGCAGCTGTTCTGTTTTCTCTTTGTTTACTAAGTTACAAATACACCTAACACTACACTATCAATAAATTAATTAAATAAATTACCTACAATTAGTAATGTCGCAAATAGTTCGCCGGCGAATAATTCCCGGCGAACATAGCATGTTCGCGTTCGCCGCGGCGGGCGAACATATGCGATGTTCGATCCACCCCCTATTGGTCATCATTGAGTAAATTTTGACCCTGTACCTCACAGTCAGCAGGCACATTCCAGCCAATCAGCAGCAGACCCTCCCTCCCAGACCCTCCCACCTCCTGGACAGCATCCATTTTAGATTCATTTGGAAGCTGCATTCTTAGTGAGAGGAGGGACAGTGTAGCTGCTGCTGATTTAATAGGGCAATCGATAGCTAGGCTAGTGTATTCAGTGTCCACTACAGTCCTGAAGGATTCATCTGATCTCTGCTGTAAGGACAGCACCCCAAAAAGCTAGAACATCAGTCTGCTTTTTTTTTTTTCCTGTGTAATCTAATTGCAGTTGCCTGCCTGCCAGCGTGTGTGTCAGGCTCACAGCGTATACTGTGCCCACTTGCCCAGTGCCATCATTCATATCTGGTGTAACAGTAGTGTAGATTTAAAAAAACAAAACACTTTTTTGACTGTGAAATAATAGCAGACAGCTGCCAGTACCCAAGATGGCCGCCAATAAGGCAGATGGGGAGGGTTAGATAGCTGTTTTGGGGGGGATCAGAGAGGTTGGGGGCTAAGGGGGGATTCTACACCACAGCATATGTAAATATGCTAAAAAAAATATTAAATTTTTTTTAAAACCTTTTATTTTAGTACTGGCAGACTTTCTGCCAGTACTTAAGATGGCGGGGACAATTGTGGGGTGGGAGACGGAAGGGAGCTGTTTGGGAGGGATCAGGGGGTCTGATGTGTCAGGTGGGAGGCTGATCTCTACACTAAAGCTAAAAGTAACCCTGCAAGCTCCCTACAAACTACCTAATTAACCCCTTCACTGCTAGCCATAATACACGTGTGATGCGCAGCAGCATTTAGCGGCCTTCTAATTACCAGAAAGCAACGCCAAAGTCATATATGTCTGCTATTTCTGAACAAAGGGGATCCCAGAGAAGCATTTACAACCATCTGTGCCATAATTGCACAAGCTGTTTCTGTTTGCAAATAATTTCAGCGAGAAACCTAAAATTGTGAAAAAATTTAAGTTTTTTTTAAATTTGATCACATTTGGCGGTGAAATGGTGGCATTAAATATACCAAAATGGGCCTAGATCAATACTTTGGGTTGTCTACTACACTACACTTAAGCTAAAATTAACTCTACAAGCTCCCTACATGCTCCCTAATTAACCCCTTCACTGCTGGGCATAAAACACGTGTGGTGCGCAGTGGCATTTAGCAGCCTTCTAATTACCAAAAAGCAATGCAAAAGCCATATAAGTCTGCTATTTTTGAACAAAGGGGATCCCAGAGAAGCATTTACTACCATGTATGCCATAATTGCATAAGTTGTTTGTAAATAATTTCTGTGAGAAACCTAAAGTTTGTGAAAAAGTGAACAATTTTTTTTTATTTGATCGCATTTGGCGGTGAAATGGTGGCATGAAATATACCAAAATGGGCCTAGATCAATACTTTGGGATGTCTTCTAAAAATATATATATACATGTCAAGGGATATTCAGGTATTCCTGACAGATATCAGGGTTCCAATGTAACTAGCGCTCATTTTGAAGAAAAAAAAGTGGTTTTGAAATAGCAAAGTGCTTCTTGTATTTATTTCCCTATAACTTGCATAAAAAGCAAAGAACATGTTAAAATTGGGTATTTCTAAACTCAGGACAACATTTAGAAACTATTTAGCATGGTTGTTTTTTGGTGGTTGTAGATGTGTAACATATTTTGTTTGTTTTTTTCCATTTTTTCCTCATATTTTATAATGTTAGGTGATTTATGCCCTTTATGGATTAAAACCAGACTCTGCATCAACTATGTAATTTTCCATGGGAGTTTTGCCATGGATCCCCCTCCGGCATGCCACAGTCCAGGTGTTAGTCCCCTTGAAACAACTTTTCCATCACTATTGTGGCCAGAAAGAGTCCCTGTGGGTTTTAAAATTCGCCTGCCTATTGAAGTCTATGGCGGTTCGCCCGGTTCACCCGTTCGCGAACATTTGCGGCAGTTTGCGTTCGCCGTTCGCGAACCCAAATTTTTATGTTCGCGATATCACTACTTACAATTATCTAACATAAAATACAATTAAATAAACTAAACTATATTACAAAAAAACCCCACTAAATTACAAAAAATAAAAAAATATTACAAGAAGTTTAATCTAATTACACCTAATCTAAGCCCCCTAATAAAATAAAAAAGCCCCCCAAAATAATAAAATGTCCCTACCCTAAACTAAATGCCCCAAAGTAACCAGCTCTTTTACCAGCCCTTAAAAAGGCTTTTGGTGGGGCATTGCCCCAAAGTAATCAGCTATTTTACCTGTAAAAAAAAAAGCAATACAATACCCCCCCAACATTACAACCCACCCCCCACACACCCCTACTCTAAAACCCACCCGATCCCCCCTTAAATAAACCTAACACTACCCCATTGAAGATCACCCTACCTTGAGCCGTCTTCACCCAATCGGACCGAACTCTTCATCCGATGCGGGCACAAGTGGTCCTCCAGCCAGGCACAAGTCTTGATCCGATTAGGGCAGAAGAGGTCCTCCATCCGGCAGAAGTTTTCATTCAAGCGGCATCTTCTATCTTCATCCTTGCGGCGATGAGCGGCTCCATCTTGAAGACCTACGGCGCGGAACATCCTCCTTGGCCGACAACTACCCGACGGATGACTGGTCCTTTAAATGACGTCATCCAAGATGGCATCCCTCGAATTCCGATTGGCTGATAGGATTCTATCAGCCAATCGGAATTAAGGTAGGCAAAATCCAATTGGTTGATTTAATCAGCCAATCGATTTGAAGTTCAACCCGATTGGCTGATTGGATCAGCCAATAGAATGCGAGGTCAATCAAAATCAACCAATCGGATTTTTCCTACCTTAATTCCGATTGGCTGATAGAATCCTATCAGCCAATCAGAATTCGAAGGACGCCATCTTGGATGACTTCATTTAAAGGACTAGTCATTCGGCGGGTAGTCGTCGGCCGAGGAGGATGTTCCGCGCCAGAGGTCTTCAAGATGGAGCCGCTCATCGCCGCAAGGATGAAGATAGAAGATGCCGCTTGGATGAAAACTTCTGCCGGATGGAGGACCTCTTCTGCCCCGATCGGATGAAGACTTCTGCCAGGCTGGAGGATCACTTGTGCCCGCATCGGATGAAGAGTTCGGCCCGGTTGGGTGAAGACGGCTCAAGGTAGGGTGATCTTCAATGGGGTAGTGATAGGTTTATTTAAGGGGGGATCGGGTGGGTTCTAGAGTAGGGGTGTGTGGGTGGTGGGTTGTATGTTGGGGGGGTATTTTATTGCTTTTTTTTTTACAGGTAAAAGAGCTGATTACTTTGGGGCAATTCCATGCAAAAGGCCCTTTTAAGGGCTATTTGTAATTTAGTTTAGGGTAGGGAAATTTTATTATTTTGGGGGCTTTTTTATTTTATTAGGGGGCTTAGATTAGGTGTAATTAGATTAAACTTCTTGTAATATTTTTTTATTTTTTGTAATTTAGTGTTTGTTTTTTTTGTAATATAGTTTATTTTATTTAATTGTATTTTATATTAGATAATTGTAGTTAATTTTTTTAATTAATTTATTGATAGTGTAGTGTTAGGTGTATTTGTAACTTAGGTTAGGATTTATTTTACAGGTAATTTTGTAATTATTTTAACTAGGTAGCTATTAAATAGTTATTAACTATTTAATAGCTATTATACCTAGTTAAAATAAATACAAAGTTACCTGTAAAATAAATATAAATCCTAAAATAGCTACAATGTAATTATTAATTATATTATTAATTATAATATTGTAGCTATCTTAGACCTAGATTTGGAGTTTGGCGTTAGCCGTGAAAACCAGCGTTAGAGGCTCCTAACGCTGGTTTTAGGCTACCGCCGGTATTTGGAGTCACTCAAAATAGGGTCTAACTCTCACTTTTCATCCGCGACTTTTCCATACCGCAGATCCCCTTACGTAAATTGCGTATCCTATCTTTTCAATGGGATCTTTCTAACTCCGGTATTTAGAGTCGTTTCTGAAGTGAGCGTTAGACATCTAACGACAAAACTCCAGCCGCAGGAAAAAGGTCAGTAGTTAAGAGCTTTCTGGGCTAACGCCGGTTTATAAAGCTCTTAACTACTGTGCTCTAAAGTACACTAACACCCATAAACTACCTATGCACCCCTAAACCGAGGTCCCCCCACATCGCCGACACTCAAATAATTTTTTTTAACCCCTAATCTGCCGACCGCCACCTACGTTATCTTTATGTACCCCTAATCTGCTGCCACTAACACCGCCGACCCCTGTATTATATTTATTAACCCCTAACCTGCCCCCCACAACATCGCCTCCACCTACCTACACTTATTAACCCCTAATCTGCCGACCGCAAAGCGCCGCCACCTACGTTATCCTTATGTACCCCTAATCTGCTGCCCCTAACACCACCAACCCCTATATTATATTTATTAACCCCTAATCTGCCCCCTCAACGTCGCCTCCACCTGCCTACACTTATTAACCCCTAATCTGCCGACCGGACCTGAGCGCTACTATAATAAAGTTATTAACCACTAATCCGCCTCACTAACCCTATAATAAATAGTATTAACCCCTAATCTGCCCTCCCTAACATCGCCGACACCTAACTTCAATTATTAACCCCTAATCTGCTGACCGGAGCTAACCGCTATTCTAATAAATGTATTAACCCCTAAAACTAAGTCTAACCCTAGCACTAACACCCCCCTAAGTTAAATATAACTTACAGGTACAATAGCTATTAGTGAGAAATAGAGTAAACCAAGTCTCTATGGGAGGTGCGCAAAGTTCAAAAGGATGTTCAGTATGAGGATGTTCCCAGGGTAAGAAGCGGGCAGCACTCTTGTAAAGTGAGGGTGGGTACCTGTAAATCAAAGAGAAAGAGAGAGGCGCCTCATGGGACAGTATCGAAACAACCAAATCAGGTATACAAAGGGACAGCCCGCAATGGGGTATACTCACAAGGAGAGCGGCATATAAGGATGCCTAGTAGAGCGGGACGGGACTACAAGTCGCCCGACAGACGTGCACAGCAGTGCGTGGAGACGTCGGGTCACGGGGTCGGTCCAGCCAATCAGCGGCCAAGGAGAACCAGCATCGAACGTCACAGCTGTTCAAGGAGTAACCTATGCAAGGCTTGACGTATGATCGGCAGGTCATCAAACCAATCAGGATAATGAATCAGGATAATGAAGAGCAAGGAGTGATATGGATAAAAAAACTCGTATTTATTGAGTTAGTTAAAAACAATTAGCATACAGCAACGCGTTTCTCGACCTACGGGTCGTTTCATCAGGCCGATCAGCCTGATGAAACGACCCGTAGGACAATAGCTATTAAATAGTTAAGAACTATTTAATAGCTAAAATAGTTAAAATAATTACAAATTTACCTGTAAAAGAAATCCTAACCTAAGTTACAATTAAACCTAACACTATACTATCAATAAATTAATTAAATAAACTACCTACAATTACCTACAATTAACCTAACACTACACTATCAATAAATTAATTAAATACAATTCCTACAAATAAATACAATTAAATAAACTTGCTAAAGTACAAAAAATAAAAAAGAACTAAGTTACAAAAAATAAAAAAATATTTACAAACATAAGAAAAATATTACAACAATTTTAAACTAATTACACCTACTCTAAGCCCCCTAATAAAATAACAAAGACCCCCAAAATAAAAAAATGCCCTACCCTATTCTAAATAACTAAAGTTCAAAGCTCTTTTACCTTACCAGCCCTGAACAGGGCCCTTTGCGGGGCATGCCCCAAGAAGTTCAGCTCTTTTGCCTGTAAAAAAAAACATACAATACCCAAGCCCCCCAACATTACAACCCACCACCCACATACCCCTAATCTAACCCAAACCCCCCTTAAATAAACCTAACACAAAGCCCCTGAAGATCTTCCTACCTTGTCTTCACCTCACCGGGTTCAACGATCTGTCCAGAAGAGCTCCTCCGATGTCCTGATCCAAGCCCAAGCGGGGGGCTGAAGAGGTCCATGATCCGGCTGAAGTCTTCATCCAAGCGGGAGCTGAAGAGGTCCATGATCCGGATGAAGTCTTCTATTAACGGCATCTTCAATCTTCTTTCTTCCGGATCCATCTTGCAGACCTCCGACGCGGAACATCCTGCTGGCCCGAAGGACTAACGATGAATGACGGTTCCTTTAAGGGACGTCATCCAAGATGGCGTCCCTCGAATTCCGATTGGCTGATAGGATTCTATCAGCCAATCGGAATTAAGGTAGGAATATTCTGATTGGCTGATGGAATCAGCCAATCAGAATCAAGTTCAATCCGATTGGCTGATCCAATCAGCCAATCAGATTGAGCTTGCATTCTATTGGCTGATCAGAACAGCCAATAGAATGCGAGCTCAATCTGATTGGCTGATTGGATCAGCCAATCGGATTGAACTTGATTCTGATTGGCTGATTCCATCAGCCAATCAGAATATTCCTACCTTAATTCCGATTGGCTGATAGAATCCTATCAGCCAATCGGAATTCGAGGGACGCCATCTTGGATGACGTCCCTTAAAGGAACCGTCATTCGTCGTTAGTCCGTCGGGCCAGCAGGATGTTCCGCGTCGGAGGTCTGCAAGATGGATCCGGAAGAAAGAAGATTGAAGATGCCGTTGATAGAAGACTTCATCCGGATCATGGACCTCTTCAGCTCCCGCTTGGATGAAGACTTCAGCCGGATCATGGACCTCTTCAGCCCCCCGCTTGGGCTTGGATCAGGACATCGGAGGAGCTCTTCTGGACAGATTGTTGAACCCGGTGAGGTGAAGACAAGATAGGAAGATCTTCAGGGGCTTAGTGTTAGGTTTATTTAAGGGGGGTTTGGGTTAGATTAGGGGTATGTGGGTGGTGGGTTGTAATGTTGGGGGGCTTGGGTATTGTATGTTTTTTTTTTACAGGCAAAAGAGCTGAACTTCTTGGGGCATGTCCCGCAAAGGGCCCTGTTCAGGGCTGGTAAGGTAAAAGAGCTTTGAACTTTAGTTATTTAGAATAGGGTAGGGAATTTTTTTATTTTGGGGGTCTTTGTTATTTTATTAGGGGGCTTAGAGTAGGTGTAATTAGTTTAAAATTGTTGTAATATTTTTCTTATGTTTGTAAATATTTTTTTATTTTTTGTAACTTAGTTCTTTTTTATTTTTTGTACTTTAGCAAGTTTATTTAATTGTATTTATTTGTAGGAATTGTATTAAATTAATTTATTGATAGTGTAGTGTTAGGTTAATTGTAGGTAATTGTAGGTAGTTTATTTAATTAATTTATTGATAGTATAGTGTTAGGTTTAATTGTAACTTAGGTTAGGATTTCTTTTACAGGTAAATTTGTAATTATTTTAACTATTTTTGCTATTAAATAGTTCTTAACTATTTAATAGCTATTGTACCTGGTTAAAATAAATACAAAGTTACCTGTAAAATAAATATTAATCCTAAAATAGCTATAATATAATTATAATTTATATTGTAGCTATATTAGGATTTATTTTACAGGTAAGTATTTAGCTTTAAATAGGAATAATTTATTTAATAAGAGTTAATTAATTTCGTTAGATTTAAATTATATTTAGGGGTTAATACATTTATTAGAATAGCGGTGAGCTCCGGTCGGCAGATTAGGGGTTAATAATTGAAGTTAGGTGTCGGCGATGTTAGGGAGGGCAGATTAGGGGTTAATACTATTTATTATAGGGTTAGTGAGGCGGATTAGGGGTTAATAACTTTATTATAGTAACGCTCAGGTCCGGTCGGCAGATTAGGGGTTAATAAGTGTAGGCAGGTGGAGGCGACGTTGAGGGGGGCAGATTAGGGGTTAATAAATATAATATAGGAGTCGGCGATGTTAGGGCAGCAGATTAGGGGTACATAAGGATAATGTAAGTAGCGGCGGTTTACGGAGCGGCAGATTAGGGGTTAATAATAATATGCAGGGGTCAGCGATAGCGGGGGCGGCAGATTAGGGGTTAATAAGTGTAAGGTTAGGGGTGTTTAGACTCGGGGTACATGTTAAAGTGTTAGGTGCAGACGTAGGAAGTGTTTCCCCATAGCAAACAATGGGGCTGCGTTAGGAGCTTAACGCGGCTTTTTTGCAGGTGTTAGGTTTTTTTTTCAGCTCAAACAGCCGCATTGTTTCCTATGGGAGAATCGTGCACGAGCACGTTTTTGAGGCTGGCCGCTTGCGTAAGCAACTCTGGTATCGAGAGTTGAAGCTGCGTTAAAAATGCTCTACACTCCTTTTTTGGAGCCTAACGCAGCCTTTATGTGGACTCTCAATACCAGAGTTATTTTTATGCTGCGGCCAGAAAAAAGCCAGCGTTAGTTTTTCGGGTCGTTACCGACAAAACTCCAAATCTAGCCGTTAGGGTTTATATTATAGGTAAGTATTTAGTTTTAAATAGGAATACTTTAGTTAATAATTAAATTATATTATAGGTAAGTATTTAGTTTTAAATAGGAATACTTTAGTTAATAATATTAAAATTATTTATATTTATTTAAATAATAATTAAGTTAGGGGGTGTTATGGTTAGACTTAGGTTTAGGGGGTAATACATTTAATGTAGGTGGCGGCGGTGTAGGGGGATCAGATTAGGGGTTAATATATTTAATGAAGGTGGCAGCGGGGTCCGGGAGCGGCGGTTTAGGGGTTAAACACTTTATTTAGTGGAGGAGGGGTCCGGGAGCGGCGGTTTAGGGGTTAAACACTTTATTTAGTGGCGGCGGGGTCCGGGAGCGGCGGTTTAGGGGTTAAACACTTTATTAGGTATTGCGGTGGGGGATTGCGGTTGACAGGTAGATAGACATTGCGCATGCATTAGGTGTTAGTTTTTTTTTTTGCAGGCATTTTAGGGAGTTACGGGACCCCAATACTCAGCGCAAGGCCTGCTACGGGTGCATTTTATGGCGAGGTGAAAATGGAGTTAGTTTTCTCCATTTACGCCACTTAAGGCCTTGCGCTGGAAATTGGATACCAAATTACGCGGTTTTTCTATGTTAGTCTATGGGGGAAAAAACTACGTCCGACGGGTGAAATATACGTGCCACATTTATATGCGGCGCTGTATATAGGATACCAAACCCACGCAAAAAACGGCGTCGACGGCTTTTGCGGGCGACGCTGCATATCGGATGGGGCCCCAGGAGCCTGCATGTCTCTAGAGCACTTTATGGCAGCAGTTTTGCAAGAATGTGATCCATTTGCAAGAGCATTAGATGGGAGAACATTTTCCTGTCTACCTAGGTATCTCTTCAACACAGAATATCTTGGGAATGAAGCAAATTTCATAATTGAAGTAAATTGGAAAGATTTTTAAAAATTGTATGTTCAGTCTGAATCACAATTTTTTTTCCTTCATGATTCTGAGTAAAACTTTTTTTTTAAAAGTTGCTATTTTTTTAGTCTATTATTAAATTTACTTTGTTTTTTTATTGTCCTTTGTTGAAAATCAGGTAGGTAGGCGAAGGAGTGTGCATGTATCTGGAACACTATATGACAGCAGTTTTGCAATTGCTTTTATTAGTGTTATACATTTACAAGAACACAACCTGCTGTCTTGGTGTCAGACACATGCACACTACTTAAATATGCTCTTCAGCAAATGATCACATGAAAACAAAGTACATTTGATACAATTTACTTTCATGTCCATTTTAATGATACTTGAGCAGTTAGTTCGTGTTGTAACATTCTGATCCTGTATTTCAGTATTTGCTGTTTAAAAATAATTTCCTTCCTCTTATTATCAGAACACACTCGACTCTCCAACATTAAAAAATGTGCATGGGGGTATGGCCACAGATCTCAACAGCACCAGTCAGCACTAACAAACATGCCAGCTAGCACCCACACACGTGCCAGCTAGCACCCACACACATGCCAGCTTGCACCCACACACATGCCAGCTTGCATCCACACACATGCCAGCTAGCAGCCCCACACGTGCCAGCTAGCACCCACACACATGCCAGCTTGCACCCACACACATGCAAGTCTGCACCCACACACGTGCCAGCTAGCAGCCCCACACATGCCAGCTAGCACCCACACACATGCCAGCTAGCACCCACACACATTCCAGCTAGCACCCACACACATTCCAGCTAGCACCCACACACGTGCCAGCTAGCAGCCCCACACGTGCCAGCTAGCACCCACACACATGCCAGCTAGCACCCACACACATGCCAGCTAGCACCCACACACATGCCAGCTAGCAGCCCCACACGTGCCAGCTAGCACCCACACACATGCCAGCTTGCACCCACACACATGCAAGTCTGCACCCACACACATGCCAGCTTGCACCCACACACATGCAAGTCTGCACCCACACACATGCAAGTCTGCACCCACACACATGCAAGTCAGCACCCACACACATGCAAGTATGCACCCACACACATGCAAGTCAGCACCCACACACATGCAAGTCAGCACCCACACACATGCAAGTCAGCACCCACACACGTACCAGCTAGCACCCACACACATGCAAGTCAGCACCCACACACATGCATGTCTGCACCCACACACATGCAAGTCCGCACTCACACACATACAAGTCTGCACCCACACACATGCAAGTCAGCACCCACACACGTACCAGCTAGCACCCACACACATGCAAGTCAGTACCCACACACATGCATGTCTGCACCCACACACATGCAAGTCCGCACTCACACACATACAAGTCTGCACCCACACACATGCAAGTATGCACCCACACACATGCAAGTCAGCACCCACACACATGCAAGTCTGCATCCACACACATGCAAGTCAGCACCCATGCACATGCCAGCTAGCACCCACACACATGCAAGTCTTCACCCACACATGTGCCAGCTTGCACCCACACACATGCAAGTCTTCATCCACACATATGCAAGTCTGCACCCACACACATGCAAGTCTGCTCCCACACACATTCCAGCTAGCACCCACACACATTCAAGTCTGCACCCACACACATGCAAGTCAGCACCCACACACATTCAAGTCTGCACCCACACACGTGCCAGCTAGCACCCACACACATGCAAGTATGCACCCACACACATGCAAGTATGCACCCACACACATGCAAGTCAGCACCCACACACATGCAAGTCTGCACCCACACACATGCCAGCTAGCACCCACACACATGCAAATCTGCACTCAAACACGTGCAGCTAGCACCCACACACATGCAAGTATGCACCCACACACATGCAAGTCTGCACCCACACACATGCAAGTCTGCACCCACACACATGCAAGTCTGCATCCATACACATGCCAGCCAGCACCCACACATATGCCAGCCAGCCCCTACACACATGTAAATATGCACCCACACACATGCGAGTCAGCTCCCACACACATGCAAGTCTGCACCCACACACATGCAAGTCTGCACCCACAAATAGCAGTCAGCACCCAGACACATGCAAGTCTGCACCCACACACATGCAAGTCTGCACCCACACATATGCCAGCCAGCTCCCACGCATGTGCCTGTCGGCCCCCACACATGTGCTGCAGGTGCTATGGTCTGATCTGAGGTCCAAGACATGAATACAATACACAGGAGCTGCAGGTGCTAGGGTCTGATCTGAGGTCCTAGAGATAAATACAATACACAGGTGCTGCAGGTGCTAGGGTCTGATCTGAGGTCCTAGAGATGAATACAATACACAGGTGCTGCAGGTGCCAGGGTCTGATAATCTGAGGTCCTAGAGATGAATACAATACACAAGGGCTGCAGGTGCTAGGGTCTGATCTGAGGTCCTAGAGATAAATACAATACACAGGTGCCAGGGTCTGATGATCTGAGGTCCTAGAGATAAATACAATACACAGGTGCTGCAGGTGCTAGGGTCTGATCTGAGGTCCTAGAGATGAATACAATACACAGGTGCTGCAGGTGCTAGGGTCTGATGATCTGAGGTCCTAGTGATGAATACAATACACAGGTGCTGCAGGTGCTAGGATCTGATGATCTGAGGTCCTGGAGATGAATACAATACACAGGTGCTAGGGTCTGATCTGAGGTCCTAGAGATGAATACAATACACAGGTGCTAGGGTCTGATGATCTGAGGTCCTAGAGATTAATACAATACACAGGAGCTGCAGGTGCTAGGGTCTGATCTGAGGTCCTAGAGATGAATACAATACACAGGTGCTGCAGGTGCTAGGGTCTGATCTGAGGTCCTAGAGATGAATACAATACACAGGTGCTGCAGGTGCTAGGGTCTGATCTGAGGTCCTAGAAATGAATACAATACACAGGTTCTGCAGGGGCTAGGGTCTGATCTAGAGATGAACACAATAAACAGGTGCTGCAGGTGCTGGGGTCTGATCTGAGGTCCTAGAGATGAATACAATACACATTTGCTGCAGGTGCCAGGGTCTGATAATCTGAGGTCCTAGAGATGAATACAATACACAAGGGCTGCAGGTGCTAGGGTCTGATCTGAGGTCCTAGAGATGAATACAATACACATTTGCTGCAGGTGCCAGGGTCTGATAATCTGAGGTCCTAGAGATGAATACAATACACAAGGGCTGCAGGTGCTAGGGTCTGATCTGAGGTCCTAGAGATGAATACAATACACAGGTTCTAGGGTCTGATCTGAGGTCCTAGAGATGAATACAATACACAGGTGCTAGGGTCTGATCTGAGGTCCTAGAGATGAATACAATACACAGGTGCTGCAGGTGCTAGGGTCTGATGTGAGGTCCTAGAGATGAATACAATATGCAGGTGCTAGGGTCTGATCTGAGGTCCTAGAGATGAAAACAATATACAGGTGCTGCAGGTGCTAGGATCTGATCTGAGGTCCTAGAGATGAATACAATACACAGGTGCTACAGGTGCTAGGGTCTGATCTAGTGATGAATACAATACACAGGTGCTGCAGGTGCTAGGGTCTGATGATCTGAGGTCCTAGAGATGAATACAATACACAGGTGCTGCAGGTGCCAGGGTCTGATAATCTGAGGTCCTAGAGATGAATACAATACACAAGGTCTGCAGGTGCTAGGGTCTGATCTGAGGTCCTAGAGATGAATACAATACACAGGTGCTAGGGTCTGATGATCTGAGGTCCTAGAGAAAAATACAATACACAGGTGCTGCAGGTGTTAGGGTCTGATCTGAGGTCCTAGAGATGAATACAATACACAGGTGCTGCAGGTGCTAGGGTCTGATCTGAGGTCCTAGAGATGAATACAATACACAGGTGCTGAAGGTGCTAGGGTCTGATCTGAGGTCCTAGAGATGAATACAATACACAGGTGCTAGGGTCTGATTATCTGAAGTCCTAGAGATTAATACAATACACAGGAGCTGCAGGTGCTAGGGTCTGATCTGAGGTCCTAGAGATGAATACAATACACAGGTGCTGCAGGTGCTAGGGTCTGATCTGAGGTCCTAGAAATGAATACAATACACAGGTGCTGCAGGTGCTAGGGTCTGATCTAGAGATGAACACAATAAACAGGTGCTGCAGGTGCTACGGTCTGATCTGAGGTCCTAGACATGAATAAAATACACATTTGCTGCAGGTGCTAGGGTCTGATGATCTGAGGTCCTAGAGATGAATACAATACACAGGTGCTGCAGGTGCCAGGGTCTGATAATCTGAGGTCCTAGAGATGAATACAATACACAAGGGCTGCAGGTGCTAGGATCTGATCTGAGGTCCTAGAGATGAATACAATACACAGGTGCTGCAGGTGCTAGGGTCTGATCTGAGGTCCTAGAGATGAATACAATACACAGGTGCTGCAGGTGCTAGGGTCTGATGATCTGAGGTCCTAGAGATGAATACAATACACAGGTGCTGCAGGTGCTAAGGTCTGATCTGAGGTCCTAGAGATGAATACAATACACAGGTGCTGCAGGTGCTAGGGTCTGATCTGAGGTCCTAGAGATGAATACAATATACAGGTGCTGCAGGTGCTAGGGTCTGATCTGAGGTCCTAGAGATGAATACAATACACAGGTGCTACAGGTGCTAGGGTCTGATCTAGTGATGAATACAATACACAGGTGCTGCAGATGCTAGGGTCTGATGATCTGAGGTCCTAGAGATGAATACAATACACATTTGCTGCAGGTGCTAGGGTCTGATGATCTGAGGTCCTAGAGATGAATACAATACACAGGTGCTGCAGGTGCCAGGGTCTGATAATCTGAGGTCCTAGAGATGAATACAATACACAAGGGCTGCAGGTGCTAGGGTCTGATCTGAGGTCCTAGAGATGAATACAATACACAGGTGCTGCAGGTGCTAGGGTCTGATCTGAGGTCCTAGAGATGAAAACAATATACAGGTGCTGCAGGTGCTAGGATCTGATCTGAGGTCCTAGAGATGAATACAATACACAGGTGCTACAGGTGCTAGGGTCTGATCTAGTGATGAATACAATACACAGGTGCTGCAGGTGCTAGGGTCTGATGATCTGAGGTCCTAGAGATGAATACAATACACAGGTGCTGCAGGTGCCAGGGTCTGATAATCTGAGGTCCTAGAGATGAATACAATACACAAGGTCTGCAGGTGCTAGGGTCTGATCTGAGGTCCTAGAGATGAATACAATACACAGGTGCTAGGGTCTGATGATCTGAGGTCCTAGAGAAAAATACAATACACAGGTGCTGCAGGTGTTAGGGTCTGATCTGAGGTCCTAGAGATGAATACAATACACAGGTGCTGCAGGTGCTAGGGTCTGATCTGAGGTCCTAGAGATGAATACAATACACAGGTGCTGAAGGTGCTAGGGTCTGATCTGAGGTCCTAGAGATGAATACAATACACAGGTGCTAGGGTCTGATTATCTGAAGTCCTAGAGATTAATACAATACACAGGAGCTGCAGGTGCTAGGGTCTGATCTGAGGTCCTAGAGATGAATACAATACACAGGTGCTGCAGGTGCTAGGGTCTGATCTGAGGTCCTAGAAATTAATACAATACACAGGTGCTGCAGGTGCTAGGGTCTGATCTAGAGATGAACACAATAAACAGGTGCTGCAGGTGCTAGGGTCTGATCTGAGGTCCTAGAGATGAATACAATACACATTTGCTGCAGGTGCTAGGGTCTGATGATCTGAGGTCCTAGAGATGAATACAATACACAGGTGCTGCAGGTGCCAGGGTCTGATCTGAGGTCCTAGAGATGAATACAATACACAGGTGCTGCAGGTGCTAGGGTCTGATGATCTGAGGTCCTAGAGATGAATACAATACACAGGTGCTGCAGGTGCTAAGGTCTGATCTGAGGTCCTAGAGATGAATACAATACACAGGTGCTGCAGGTGCTAGGGTCTGATCTGAGGTCCTAGAGATGAATACAATATACAGGTGCTGCAGGTGCTAGGGTCTGATCTGAGGTCCTAGAGATGAATACAATACACAGGTGCTACAGGTGCTAGGGTCTGATCTAGTGATGAATACAATACACAGGTGCTGCAGATGCTAGGGTCTGATGATCTGAGGTCCTAGAGATGAATACAATACACATTTGCTGCAGGTGCTAGGGTCTGATGATCTGAGGTCCTAGAGATGAATACAATACACAGGTGCTGCAGGTGCCAGGGTCTGATAATCTGAGGTCCTAGAGATGAATACAATACACAAGGTCTGCAGGTGCTAGGGTCTGATCTGAGGTCCTAGAGATGAATACAATACACAGGTGCTGCAGGTGCTAGGGTCTGATCTGAGGTCCTAGAGATGAATACAATACACAGGTGCTGCAGGTGCTAGGGTCTGATCTGAGGTCCTAGAGATGAATACAATACACAGGTGCTAGGGTCTGATCTGAGGTCCTAGAGATGAATACTTTTATCTCTCTGTGAGTATATTTATCCCTTGGCCTCTTGTTGGCGCTGTATTCACTTCTTACTACTTGTCCTAGAGATGAATACAATACACAGGTGCTAGGGTCTGATCTGAGGTCCTAGAGATTAATACAATATACAGGTGCTGCAGGTGCTAGGGTCTGATCTGAAGTCCTAGAGATGAATACAATACACAGGTGCTGCAGGTGCTAGGGTCTGATCTGAGGTCCTAGAGATGAATACAATACACAGGTGCTAGGGTCTGATCTGAGGTCCTAGAGATTAATACAATATACAGGTGCTACAGGTGCTAGGGTCTGATCTAGTGATGAATACAATACACAGGTGCTGCAGGTGCTAGGGTCTGATGATCTGAGGTCCTAGAGATGAATACAATACACAGGGGCTGCAGGTGCTAGGGTCTGATGATCTGAGGTCTTATGTGGGAATATTGCTGACTGGGACTAGAGGGCAATTAGTGAGATCTGAGGTCCTTGAGGTTCATATAATTGACAGGGTCTATGAGTTAGCTGCTGATTGGTGTCTGCACATATATGCCTCTTGTCATTGGCTCAGTCGATGTGTCCAGCTAGCTCCCAGTAGTGCATTGTTGCGTCTTCAACAAACAATCCTAAGAGAATGAAGCAAATTTGATAACTTGAAATATATTAGAAAGTTGTTTAAAATTGTATCCTGTATACCTGTCTGAATCATGAAAGCTAAGATTTCATGTCCCTTTAATCTTCTTTGCAGCTGGTTCATTCCTGATTCCTCTGTGTAGATCCTATTGATCTGTTTATAGATCTGCATAAAAGATCAGTTTATGGTATTTATCTTGTTACTTATTTACATTTTCTTTACAATTCTATTTTTTAACAATTAGAAACTTTTCTGATATTTTTCCTAGTGAATAAAATGCGCAGAGAGAAAAAAAAATCCAATTTACTTCAAATGTAACTATTTGTGTTGGTATAAATCTCTGAGAGCATACTGAGGTAGAGTGTGCACATATATTGTGCTCTATATCTATAACATTCATTAACCCCTTAATGACCACAGCACTTTTCCATTTTCTGTCCGTTTGGGACCAAGGCTATTTTTACATTTTTGCGGTGTTTGTGTTTAGCTGTAATTTTCCTCTTACTCATTTACTGTACCCACACATATTATATACCGTTTTTCTCGCCATTAAATGGACTTTCAAAATATACCATTATTTTCATCATATCTTATAATTTACTATAAAAAATATTATAAAATATGAGGAAAAAATGGAAAAAAACACACTTTTTCTAACTTTGACCCCCAAAATCTGTTACATATCTATAACCACCAAAAAACACCTATTCTAAATAGTTTCTAAATTTTGTCCTGAGTTTAGAAATACCCAATGTTTACATGTTCTTTGCTTTTTTTGCAAGTTATAGGGCAATAAATACAAGTAGCACTTTGCTATTTCCAAACCACTTTTTTTCAAAATTAGCGCTAGTTACATTGGGACACTAATATCTTTCAGGAATCTCTGAATATCCATTGACATGTATATATTTTTTTTTAGAAGACATCCCAAAGTATTGATCTAGGCCCATTTTGGTATATTTCATGCCACCATTTCACCGCCGAATGCGATCAAATAAAAAAAAATTTTTACTTTTTCACAAATTTTTTCACAAACTTTAGGTTTCTCACTGAAATCATTTACAAACAGCTTGTGCAATTATGGCATAAATGGTTGTAAATGCTTCTCTGGGATCCCCTTTGTTCATAAATAGCAGACATATATGGCTTTGGCTTTGCTTTTTGGTAATTAGAAGGCTGCTAAATGCCACTGCGCACCACACGTGTATTATGCCCAGCAGTGAATGGGTTAATTAGGGAGCATGTAGGGAGCTTCTAGGGTTAATTTTAGCTCTAGTGTAGTGTAGTAGACAACCCCAAGTATTGATCTAGGCCCATTTTGGTATATTTCATGCCACCATTTCACCGCCAAAAGCAATCAAATAAAAAAAAAATTGTTCACTTTTTCAAACTTTAGGTTTCTCACTAAAATTATTTACAAACAGCTTGTGCAATTATGGCACAAATGGTTTTAACCCTTTAAGGACACAGCTTTCAGTTTGCTCAATTGTTTTATGACGGAAACATTCCGTCATATGTCCTTAAGAGGTTAAATGCTTCTCTGGGATCCCCTTTGTTCAGAAATAGCAGACATATATGGCTTTGGCGTTGCTTTTTGTTAATTATAAGGCCGCTAAATGCTGCTGCGCATCACATGTGTATTATGGCCAGCAGTGAAGGGGTTAATTAGGTAGTTGGTAGGGAGCTTGCAGGGTTAATTTTAGCTTTAGTGTAGAGATCAGACTCCCACCTGACACATCCCACCCCCTGATCCCTCCCAAACAGCTCTCTTCCCTCCCCCACCCCACAATTGTCCCCGCCATCTTAAGTACTGGCAGAAAGTCTGCCAGTACTAAAATAAAAGGTATTAAAAAAAAATTAATAATTTTATTTAGCATATTTACATATGCTGCTATGTAGGGTCACCCCTTAGCCCCCAACCTCTCTGATCCCCCCAAAATAGCTCCCTAACCCTCCCCCTCTGCCTTATTGGGGCCATCTTGGGTACTGGCAGCTGTCTGCCAGTACCCAGTTTGCAAATAAA
>NC_069501.1:1255328334-1255430834 GCF_027579735.1 Bombina bombina | reverse complement strand
AACTATTAAAGCCTGTTCTAGTCTTAAATTTTTTTTAATTTTTTTTTTGGGGGGGGGGGGGGGACAATAACTAAAAGGGCCAAAATAAGGGGCTCTAACTAGACATGTCTGGGTGGACTAATATCTAAAACCAAACAATGTTACCTAAAATTAAACCAGGTGAAAGAGAATGCAAGAAGTATTAATTCCTCAAGGGATTCAATAATTGAGGAGAATGAGGCTAATCTGATTGCTACCCAGACTTCAGTTCTCATTTTCCCCAAAATGGAGGAGATGAACATAAAACTCAAACATAATGGAGGAACTTAAGAACCAGAATAGTAGGATCTCTGAATTGGGACAAAGATTATCGGACTTTGAGGACAACTAAAACACTATGGAACCAAAACTTGTTCTAATCTTGAAACAAAACTCTCTTCTCTCTGCCAAACTAGAGGAAGTGGAAGACAGAAGTAGACCAAATAATTTGAGAATAGGCCTCGCCTCTCTGAAGAAGTCAAATCGGAGGATCTGGTCCAGTTTGAAGTAATTTTACCATCATTACTAAAGTTGGAAGGAGAAAGATCCAAGTATACTGTAGAGAAGGCCCATAGAACAGTTCAGGATACATTGGAGCAGAGATCAAACAGAACAAGACCTATAATAGTAAAATACCTGAATTTTCAAGATAAAACAAATTCTAAGAGCCTATAGGAAATCACAATAGTTATCCTATAAGGTGGAAAGACTAATTCTGTTTCAAGATTTTTTTTCCTTTGAGACTAAAACCAAAAGGAGGCTTTTCTTAATGTATGCTCGCAATTGTTGAAATAAGGTAGATTCTTTTCACTGTTATATCCAGCTAAACTCAGGATCAAGTCTGGCAATGACTTTCATTTTTGAGTCCCCCTGAACAGGCACAAACCTTCCTGGACAAAGAAGATTAATACTTAAAGGGCCATTACACACATTTTTTCTTTGCATAAATGTTTTGTAGATCTATTTATATAGCCCATAAAGTGTTTTCTTTTTTTTTTTTTTTTAATAAATGTATAGTTTTTGCTTATTTTTAAATAACATTGCTCTGATTTTCAGACTCCTAACCAAGCCCCAAAGTTTTATGTGAATACGGTCAGCTACCTTCTCCAGCTTGCTCCTGTTTGTGTAAAGGGTCTTTTCATATGCAAAAGGAGGGGGCGGGGGTGTGTGTCTTATTTGCCACTTGCAGTGGGCTTTCCAGCTGCCTTTTCAACAGAGCCAAACTTACCGCTTCTAAGTAAGTTTTTAAACCGTTTTATACTGGATTTTTATATCAGTATCTGTGCATCTTATTCTTTATAGTAGTGTCTATTACATGCAGTTATATGAAAATGAGTGTATACTGTCCCTTTTAAAGGGAGACTGAACCCACATTTTTTATTTCGTGATTCAGATAGATCATTACATTTTTAAGCAACTTTCTAATTTCCTCATATTAAATTTTCTTCATTCTATTGGTATCTTTATTTGAAATGCAAGAATGTAAGTTTGGAGAACAACCTTGGTTCTTGCTGATTGGTGGATAAATTCATCCACCAATAAAAAAAAAGTGCTTTTCTGAACCAAAAACAGCTTAGAAGATTTCTTTTTCAAATAAAGATAGCAAGAGAATGAAGAAATTTTTTATAATAGGAGTAAATTAGAAAGTTGCTTAAAATTGCATGCTCTATCTGAATCACGAAATAACTTTTTTTTTTTTTGGGTACCTTGTCCCTTTAAGGGGGGGGGGAAGTTTTACATCCCCCCCCCCCACACACATCATAGTGGATTTATAATTGCACTGGAAATATTTTTTTATGAAACGGTTCACAAAATAATATATAGGTAGCAAAATGTGGGGCAGTTAAGGTATTGATGCTAATCATAAAGCTGTATAAAGGAATAGATTATTTTAGAAAGACAAATGTAAATACAGAAGGAAAGGTTTTTTTGTACACGAGTTGTCTTGGCTTTACATGTGTAATATTGTTTGTAATAGAAGTTAGTACTGGATGCAAAAGGGTGAAAAAAAAGCATATGGGGCAAGTAAGGTGTTAACAAAGTTTTATAACTGTACTGTCTACACCAGTGCTTTCTAAACTGTGTGTGTGACACATTAGTGTGTCCCTGCTTCAGCACAAACTTTTTTTTTTTTTTTTTTTTTTTTTTTAATTTAAAATTCTTTTTAAATTTTCTTTTGGTTTCCGACTTCCTGACTGCTATGCATATCATGTGGGTGGCACGTGATTGATGCCCAATGGGTCACAGATTATCTTAATCGATTGGCACAGCTCAACAGGAAATTAAACTATTTCCATTGGCGGCACATTGGTTCCTGACTGCACGTTTAGTCTACTCAATCGGCTCGTGGCTGCATGCGTTTTCAGCACGGGCAGTAGTTAGTCAGACTCGCAGAGGTCTGAGGGCAGCAGCTTAAACGCTGAGCTGAAATCAGAAGTTGAAGTGTTTTTTTTTTTTTAGTTTTTTTTATTTTTTTACTGCAGGAAAGATGCTAGATAAAAATCGACTACAATTTGGAAACAAAGCAGGGAAGTATTTAACAAATATTTTCAATAAAAAGAAAAATCTTATTACAACAATTAATGATGGAGTAAAAACAGACAAAATAGAGGAAATTATCCTCTTTATTCCAAAATTATTTTACAAATCTTTATTCCTCACAAAACCCTAAGAGAAAGGAAATTCAGGCTTTTCTGGAAAAAATTAAAGTGCCGAAGATATTAGAAGATGACTTGAATACTTTAAATGCATCTATATCTTAAAAAGAAGTAATAAAAACTTTGAAGAAAGGGAAAGGACCAGATGGTTTACCTCTTAAAGGAACAGTTCACCCAAAAAATGTCTCCCCTTTAAATTATTCCCAATGATCCTTTTAACCTGCTAGAGTGTATTAAATTGGTTACAAGTAGCTCCTTTACTCCTATTTCAGCATTTGAAATAGCTGATTTAGCCTGTGGTATCTCCACCTACACTGAACAAATTAATACTGGAGTATAGGCTATTGAATAGCCTAAGTATACACAGCCAGCAGAAGAGATTACATTCTCAGTGGGATGCAGGATAGTTAAGTAATAAAATTATCATTTTCCATTATTCTCTCTATGTATTGAGCTTTGGTGTTCCAGCCAAATAAAAGATAAGGAAGCAAATCTGTTTACACAAACTTAGAATATAATGAGATCTGATATCACCTTTAAGTTCAACCCATTGTAATAGGCTGTGGTTTCAAAGCACAAAATCAGCTACTTCATATACACAAAAAAGCATGAAAATGGAATTTCTCAAATATTGTATACTCTGCAGTTGGTATAACAAGTCATTTAATATACATTAATGGAAGAACAATTTTACAGTGTACTGTCTCTTTAAGTTCTACTGGTCATTAAAGAGTGAAATTATCCATGTCCTAAAATACCTTTTTGAATGTCATTTCCTGCACAATCAAAAAAATTATTCAATTTAAATCAGCAAATGTGATACTGTTACCAAAAGAAGATGAAGATCCCATGCAGGTAGCCTCATATAGATAATCTCGATTACAAGATCTTAATAAAAATCATGGCGGACCATTTTAAATCCAATTCTACCAAAATTTATTCACCCATATGAAGTGGGGTATGTGATGGGAAGAACCTCAGATCTGATTAGGAAAATGCTACATGTGATCTGCAGCCATAGTGAGACGAACCAAGGGGGTTCATAGCCTGCTTTGCCAGAGGCCTTCCTGCTATCTTTGGATGCAGAAAAGGCCTTCGACAGAGTGGAGATCTATCTCTGAAACCCTGAGGAAATTTGGGATGAAGGGGATTTTTTTTTATTTTTATTTAGTATCGAATATATACTGTTTTGGTTAATAAGTATATATCTCCTCTTTCATTGTCCTATGTCCTCTCTGCTTTTTGATTTGGTTCTGGAACCATTGGCTATCCGACTTAGGGAAGTGCTGTTTGGTTTCAGCTTAGCAAAGAGTGAGATCTTAAATGTCTCTTTGCCTGATGATTTACTTCTGTGCTTTAACTTCCCTGGGAAAACAGGTTTCTGAAACAAACTATTAAATGAGTATGGGGAAGTCTCATGTTATAAAATGAACTTCTCTAAATCTAAGATTCTTTTGCTAAAAAAATCTTATACAGCTCAGGAATACCCCTTTGTGGAAACAAAGGTCTTAAAATACCTAGGTATCCACCTCATGGCGAATATTGACAACTGGTACAATAAGAACGTAATTCCAATCTTGCAAATTAATATTGATAAATTAAAAAAAATGGGCCTCACTACCTCCTTTCTCTTTTGGGGAGAGTAGCAGCATTTAAAATGTCTATTCTTCCAAAGATCCTGTATCCATTCTGGATGCTTCTTGCAATTAAACCAGATGATCTTAAAAGAACTGAGATTTTCTATGGCAAGGTACAAAACCTAGGAATAGATTGGATAAAATGTACCTTCCCTTTTCAAAGGGAGGATTGGCTCTTACCAATATTAAGTTATATAACCGTGCAACGCTGTTGAGTTCCCTTGGCTTGGTTAGCTCAATCAAACAACTTTACCAATTTGTTCTCCATGCATCAGAAAATGATTAACCTCTATTTAAAGATGTTCTGGGAGCATGGAGAGCAATGATGAAAGATATGGGGGGGCAGCCACAATGTCTCAAAACAGCTTCCACTTGTAGGTAATCCTTGATTTTTTTTTTTTTTTTTTTTTTTTTTTTTTTTTTTTTCCCCCTCTCTGGATTTCAAAGTGAGATATTCCAAACTTGGAGGAGGAAAGAAATAGCTCTATTAAGCACCTGGTGGACACCTTAAATGATAAGACATGTAAAGAAAGAAGAGCGCAAAGAAGATGCAAGTTTATTTATACAATATATACGCAAATTAAAATCTACTTACACAAAGTGCAAGAATCAAAGCCCATAAAAAGAAGCAATACCCCTTATGTATAGCTGCTCACGAGCCCAGGAAGACGGCTGTTATCGTCTCTCGCAAATCGTGTGTACTCCAGGGATTTCCGGATTTCACCAGAGTTGTGGTTCTCAGGGCCAGTGTACAGTATAGCCGACTGTGAAAATAACTCCCTGCCTCTGATTAATCTGGAGGGAGAGTGAATGTCGTGGGAGCGGAAGGGTGTATGATGTGTTTTGTTTTTTTAGTGGATTACAAAAGAAAACATTTGATCTTATTATATTTTTATATATATGTGTGTGTGTGTGTAAGATTTGTATCTAAAAAGAACGGTGGGTAACTGAATGCAGCGTAATTAAGGTATTTACAATATTTAAAGAGAGTCTATACTTGTAATGTCAACACAAGAAGATAAGAGATGGTTTTTTTTGTTTGTTTTTTTGTAAAAAGATTAATGGTAAACCATAATAAAAAGATCCACCACTCAGAACTGTAGGAATTATGTGTCACAATGCTTAGCACAGCAATTTATTACTTTTTGTTTTGTTTTTTTATGTTATTGGGGGATGTGGGTTATGTCACTGTCAATGTATTGAAGAATGTGAGAATCTGGACTGGTTCATTATGGAATGTCATAAAACTAAGCCTGACAGCACTAAGCTGCTATGGATGTGTTCAATTTGGAGAATATTAAAACAAATCAGAGGACTACTTTGAACTGATATGGATCCAAAGTACTACTATAAAATAAGAGGACTATACAAATCTAATTAAAAGACTATGCACAAAGAACCTACCTGCAACTTAGTGTTTATTTTTGATATTTAATATAAATGCATTTATATTTAGTATAAATGCAGAAAAATCTCATCATTGTGGATCAAGTGTAATCTGCTCCCAAAAGCAACACCATAATATCTGTACCAAGTGTTTCAATTAAATCGCAAACAAAAATACCAGAAATAAACACTAAGTTGCAGGTAGGGTCTTGTGTGAAGTTTTGCGGAGAAGGTCTGGGCATATAACTGCTGTAAGTGAATTACATAAAGAGGGCTTGATCCGTTTCACAGGAGGTGACTAGTATGGATGTGATCTTGGCTTGGTGTGTGGATGACCGCTATAGCTGATATGCATACACGTAGTGGAGGGTGGGAGTGGATAGAGTCTGCAGTCCCTCAGTGTATCGGTCATCACACAACCTTTCAGCAGTTTAGTCTTGTGATTGCCACGCTGGGTTTGTATACACTGCTGTGTTATCCCCATACTGCATTTGAGTCAGGGTCGGCTCCAGAACTAATGAAATGGGGGGGCATTTTTTTTTTCCATAAGGGGGCACAAATTTACAAATCGTGTATGAGAGTCAAAATAAGAGCAGACCTACATATTCTGCCGGGAAGTGTAACTTATGGATGGGTTATCCCCCACTATTAACATTTGGAGAATATGTGCTAAATCACTAGGTAAAAGAATGAAGTCTAAATCCTATGCAGTGCACTTAAACAGAGCCATTAAACTTGAGACCCCCAGTACAATAGCTCCTTAAAAACAATTCACCCCTTAATCACCATGATCCAAAACTCCATGATCCATTGCCCCCCCTTTGGAGCCGACCCTGATTTGAGTCACTATTTGGCCGGTTTTCGTTCGTTGTACTGTTTCGATTGCATTATAAATAAAGGTAGCATTATGAAAATTACTTACCATATAGCAAAGAGGAAATTGGATAGGAACTAAACTGCAGCCGGAATTCAGTTCACAGAATGCACACTCGTAAACGGTACTCTGCAAATAATAACTCGCCCAGGAAAATGAGAAGGGATTTTGCGCATGCACAGCGTTAGCGACGCACTGTGCATGTGCAAAACACGGGATTGTGTACGGGCAAAAATGACCTGTTAGAGCTGCACAACCATGAAGATACTGGTGACGAAATATGGGAGGGGGCAGGCGGACATTTTATTTAAACAGTCAGACTATTATTATTATTATCGGTTATTTGTAGAGCGCCAGCAGATTCCGCAGCGCTAAACAAACAAAAGTAAGTAATAAAACTTAGAAACGCTCCAGGCTACTAAATTAGGCTATAGTTCAAATGAATAATCGTTTGAAAGTTTATAGCAATTACCTATTTGAAATTTTGAGTTGACTGTCCCTTTAACAGTGCGGTTTAGTGTCACTATTTGTGTGCCGTTCAGGATTCATATGCATGTTCCTCCCTGCAGCCTGTATAACTCATGTGTCCATGAAACCATGGCTGAGGTGGCAACCCTAATTCCACTTTGTGCTACAGTTGGGGTGCATAGGAAGCAATGTGTGCGTACAGTTGGGGTGCATGGGAAGCAATGTGTGCGTACAGTTGGGGTGCATGGGAAGCAATGTGTGCGTACAGTTGGGGTGCATAGGAAGCAATGTGTGCGTACAGTTGGGGTGCATGGGAAGCAATGTTGGGGTGCATGGGAAGCAATGTGTGCGTACAGTTGGGGTGCAGGGGAAGCAATGTGTGCGTACAGTTGGGGTGCATGGGAAGCAATGTGTGCGTACAGTTGGGGTGCAGGGGAAGCAATGTGTGCGTACATTTGGGGTGCAGGGGAAGCAATGTGTGCGTACATTTGGGGTACAGGGGAAGCAATGTGTGCGTACAGTTGGGGTACAGGGGAAGCAATGTGTGCGTACAGTTGGGGTACAGAGGAAGCAATGTGTGCGTACAGGGGTACTTGGTACAAAAGGTTTACTTCGAGCTAGCTGAACAAATCAAGTCAGCCAATCACAAGAGACAAATGTGTGCAGGCACCAATCGCCAGCTAGCTCCTACTAGTGTAGGATATGTACATATTCTATTAAACAATTGATACCAAGAGAACAAAGTACATTTTAAAATATAAGTGAATTTAGTGTAAAATAACGTGCTTTATCAGACTCATGCAAGTTTAATTCTTACTTTCCTATCCTTTTTAGTTAGATTCTTTGTCTCTCTGAGGCACCACTGTCTCTGTTGCTTTTCTTTCATCTATACAGCCTCACTTGCATTGTTTTTTGTGCTGCTGATATCCAAATCCATCTTTCAAATCTAACTTCAGGGCAGCTGTAGTTGCAGTTATCTTAAAGGGACAGTAAACGTAAAAGCTAATGTTACATAAATATGCACATAGTACAGAATTATGTAAAATTATCTTGGCGAGAGATTGAAAAATTAAAATATTTCAGAGATTTTTCTCTCCTCGTTTCTTCTCCAGGCTCTTCTGATCAGGTCTTATTTTCAAAATCACTTCGCGAGCGCCCTGTCTAATCACAGTGCACCTGATTGTGCTATTGAGCTAAATGTAGCGCACTCCCACTCTAGTCTGGTAGCGGGAGTGAGCTACGTTAAGCTCAATAGACCTGATCAGAAGATCCTGGAGAAGAAACAAGGTAAGTTGGGGGGGGGGGGGGAACCTCTTCACCTTTTGGTTTTTCATCTGTTGCTAAGATAATGTTACAAAGTGCAGAACTATGTGCATAATGTCCCTTTAAATGTGCAGTTTACAAAGTGTTGGACACAAGATTCTCCATTTATGAAGCGGTGGATACTGCTTCGGAGGCCATTTATTTTTAGGATTTGCCTGAAATGGAAGTTAAGAAGCAGTGATCATAAGACCTTTTAGGTGGCGGATTTAAATCATCCCAATACGATATCTGGTTGATTGACAGCCACTGCTAGCAGCTGATTGGCTGCCAGTGAGCAGGGACAGGAAATGCTTGTGCAATGATAAATGCCGACAGCGTACGCTGTTGACATTTAGCGAGGTCGAGTGGACTCTATAGTGAATCAGATTCATGTCCGCTCGACATATGGTAAATCTACCCCAAGGAGTTAGGCAAGACACAGACATATGATGTATATAGATACATAGATCCTCTATCTGGAACTGCACTATCATTTTTTCACTAATATTGCACTCCTTCCTACACCTTTATCTGACTGCTTTGTATCCTCTGTAACTCCCCAGTATATTAATGTTTGGTATCTTTATCTGACCGCTTTGTATCCTCTGTGTAACTCCCCAGTATATTAATGTTTGGTATCATTATCTGACCGCTTTGTATCCTCTGTGTAACTCCCCAGTATATTAATGTTTGGTATCTTTATCTGACCGCTTTGTATCCTCTGCAACTCCCCAGTATATTAATGTTTGGTATCTTTATCTGACCTCTTTGTATCCTCTGCAACTCCCCAGTATATTAATGTTTGGTATCATTATCTGACCGCTTTGTATCCTCTGTGTAACTCCCCAGTATATTAATGTTTGGTATCATTATCTGACCTCTTTGTATCCTCTGCAACTCCCCAGTATATTAATGTTTGGTATCTTTATCTGACCTCTTTGTATCCTCTGTAACTCCCCAGTATATTAATGTTTGGTATCTTTATCTGACCGCTTTGTATCCTCTGTAACTCCCCAGTATATTAATGTTTGGTATCTTTATCTGACCGCTTTGTATCCTCTGTAACTCCCCAGTATATTTATCTGACCTCTTTGTATCCTCTGCAACTCCCCAGTATATTAATGTTTGGTATCTTTATCTGACCTCTTTGTATCCTCTGTAACTCCCCAGTATATTAATGTTTGGTATCTTTATCTGACCTCTTTGTATCCTCTGTAACTCCCCAGTATATTAATGTTTGGGTTTTTTTTTTTTTGCAATAAATCTTTTTGTTTCAAAATTGACAAAATTACATTGAGCAAGAAATATTGTTTTTTCAATTAGAAATTAACAACAAACAGAAATACAAATTTAAACAGATGTATAATCACATTATTCTAAACATCACAGATCAACATACCCAACCTCATAATTCTTGTTCCCAAAGAAATATTACGTCAGCAATAAATTCTTGTTTACCAATATATGTGTAGTGAATTTTTTCTATTATATGACCCACTTCTCTCACCCACATATCAAATGAAGGGACTACATCTTTTCTCCAGAACCTGAGAATCGGGCGTCTGGCACAGTTCAGCATGATATGAAGTAATTTTTTCCTATACAGGCATGTGATTTTTGGGATATCGCCCAATAAAATCATACTAACTGTGAATTTGATAGGTCTTCCTAGAATCCTGTCCACCCGTTCATTTATAGTGTGCCAGTATGTAGGCATAAATGAACACGACCACCAGATATGGGAAAGAGTACCAACCTCCCCACAATGTATAAAGCATAGAGAGGAGGAGTTAGGGGAAATGCTATGAAGTCGGTGAGGTGTCCGATACCAATGAGATAGTAACTTGTAATTCATTTCTAGCAGAATTAATGATAGGGACGATTTTTTATTTTCTCTAAAAATACGGCTCCATTGAAAATCTGTTAATGTTATGTCTAGTTCCCTTTCCCATTTAGTAAGATACGCTGGCTTTTTAACAGGAAAAGATCCTCTAAGTAACTTATAGATTCTTGAGATATGTGAGTTATTTATTGCAGAGGATGTGCACAGTGTTTCAAAGGGAGTTAAGGGTCTGGTGAGGTCCCTTTGATATGGGCTAGTAAATATAGCGTGCCTAATTTGTAGATAGGGAACCACATATGGAATGGAGGTCCTAACAATTGGCCTATCTCTATTTGAGACCGCATCAGTCCGTTATGTAGCAGTATATGTGTTGGAATGTTAGAGGGGGTACCCGCAATACAAGGTGTTTGTATAGTCTGGGATTTTAAGAAAAGAGGGTTATTAAGTAGTGGGGTGAGAGGGGATACCTGCGAGGATAGTAATCTATCAGTTAGCAGTACTTTATCCCAGGTACAAAACGTAGCTGCTATATAATAATTACCCCAAACAGCGGGGGATCTCGATTTTTGCGGGATCCAACACTGATCACCCAGGTCTATCCCTCCTGCAAGATAAGTTTCCATCTGCACCCAGGGCTTGTCTTGAGAGGAGTGTTTCCAGGCAACTATGCGTGCTAAATGTGTCGCTTTGTAGTAGTTTACTAGATTAGGGGCTCCCAGTCCACCATCCTCCTTATCGAGAAACAGAGTATCTCTGTTCACTCTGGGCCTCTTATGTGACCATATAAACTGGTCAAATCATTTTTGTAGTTGATGAAGAAACTGAGTAGGAATATCTATGGGCAGTACTTGAAAGAGGTATAAACATTTAGGGATAATATTCATTTTTATCACATTAATGCGTCCCATCCATGAGAGCTGGCCTTGTTTATGCCACGACTCCAATGATTTATTAGTTTCGACCTGTAAGGTGATATAATTAAGGGAGAACATTTTCGCATATGATGGTGACAAATCTATTCCTAAATACCTAATTTTCTTGCTTATCTGGAAAGAGGTATGTGTTGATAGAAAATGCGCTTCTTCAGCATTTATGTGTAGTGGTAGGATCATCAACTTTGCCATGTTGACTGAGACATTAGAAACCAGTCTATACTCCCCTAACTCACCTAGTAAAGCAGGAAGTGAAGTAATGGGAGAGCGTAACGTGAATATCACATCGCCCGCGTACAACAGACCTTTTTGATGCAACTCCCCAAAAGAGACTCCCTGTATAATTACTTTCTATTCTAGTAGCCAATGCCTCTACCGCAAGAGCAAACAGGGGAGAAAGAGGGCACCCCTGACGTTTGCCATTTTCTTTAGAGGGATCGCCTTCAAAAGGGTATAGTATTGTGCGAACTGGCTAACAATTTCAGCGTTATTAGAATGGACTGTACCATTAGAGTCTGATCTTCGCTATATAGGTCTTATACCTTTTTTTTTTTTTTTTTTTTTCTTACGCAAAGACCTAGCTAGTAAGCGTCCTGCTTTATTTTCGACAAAAAACTGACTTGGTGAGAAGTGCCCTCATGTGCACGCTTTTTATCAGATACTGATTTAAGGCCGCAATAACTGTTGCGATTGAGGGTTATTTTTTAACGCTTTTTCGCAAGTATTAAAGTCAGATGTTAAAGAAGCAAATTGCGCTGCACGCTGTTTGAGTTGTCTGAGTGTGGCCTATAATCACCCCCTAATGTAACACTTATATGCTTCCCAATTAGTGACTGCGGATGTTGCTGTATGATTATTAAAAGAGAAATATTCGGCAGTTTTTTTCTGCTAAATCTGTAGTTATTAAAGGGTCTAGAAACATCTGATCATTTAGTTTCCAATGTTGTTGGAAGTTTGGTCTAGAAGATCATAGAAACGTAGAGCAAACCATGCTATGATCTGACCAAGTGGTGTGGTATAGCCTTGAGTCTGAGTGAGGTGAGCATATGCTGTTCGCAGAGGACATAATCAATACGTGTGTATGTGCGTTGCGGATTTGAGAAAAAGGAGAAATCTTTTGTGGATGGGTGGGTAGTTCTCCATGTATCTAAGAAGGGGATAGTACTAAGTGCCTGTCAGTTGGCCCTAATCTGGGAGTTTTTAATATAAGATCTACCTGATGAGGTATCTAACATAGGGTTAATGGGAAAGTTAAGATCGCCCCCCAGGAATATAGGACCTTTGGATATATCAATTATCTGATTAATCAACTGGTGAAAAAAGGAGGGTTTAGGGCAATTAGGAGCATAAACGTTGGCCAACATAATGGGTCTACCATAATATAGTCCCACTAAGATTAAAAAAACGACCGTCCTTATCACTATATTTATTAAGTAATTCAAATGGTGTGCCTTTTCTAAAGGATATACAGACCCCATTGTGTTTTGTCGGGCCAGAGCATAGAAAATGTTGGTCATAGTATAATTTTGCTAGGGAGGGCTCGTTAGATTTTTTTAAATGAGTCTCTTGCAACAAAATATCAATTTTCTTTTAATAAAAATCATGGAAGGCTATTGAACGTTTTTGTGGGGAGCGAAAACCCTTAACATTCTGTGTAGATAGTCTGAACTGACTGGGTTGCTGAGGTTTTGACATATGCTTGAGTGTTAAAATACAGGTAATAGCGAACCAGTAAATGCTAGTCAGGTGTGTCGAATCCCGAAACCAGGTTTTCAGATAATACAAATGTAAAAATACAAATATATAATCTTTTGAACAGAATTGATAAACGAAATACAATAACTGTGTCTGAAAATACTCTGATACAGTAGAGAGGGAAGGGGACAAGGGTGGGTGGAAGGGAGTGAGAAGGAAGCTGACACTGCGAGAAGTGCCAGCTACCTAAGGGGTTTAAAGGAGCAGGTGTAGTAGAACTATAGAAATAGACAAAGGGAGAGAGTAGGACAGAATAGAGACAAAAAGAGGGGGGGAAAAATACGGTCCGGTGGGGCCTCCCCAACAAACGACTTTTGTAAATGTTGGTCTGAAACTAGAGGCGATGCAAAAACATACTAAAACACTTGAATATCAACACATGAGAGAAAAAGAAAACAAACATATTCAAGGAGAGTCTTATTTTTTCATACTGAAAGTCTTATTATGATTAAAGTGGATGGGCACCAACAGAAAGGGATCTGTGAAAGCACAGGATGTATATTTATTAAGTAAAGTAGAGAGTCATTATGAGATGGTATAGATATGAGTCTTCACCCTGCGGCGTGTGTACACAACCAGATACTCACTACCTTTTTGTATACCGATTCATGAAGAAGTAGCGTCCAGCTGAGTAATAGGAACAGTGCAAATCTTCTTCCGCTGCTGCTTATTAAGAACTTCAGACCAAAGTCTTCTTTGTGGCTTTGGCAAAGGCGATGGGAGGTGGAGTGTCTAAAAGTTGACAAGTCATGTATATCCCCTGTGGAGCAACATTCAAAGCGTTTTCCATTTTTGACAATCTGTATGGATACTGGAAAGTCCCATCTGTATGGGATTTTAAGTGTCCATAAGTGAGCCGTGAAGGAAGCAAATTCTTTTCTTAACAAAAGTGTTCTGGCTGACAGATCCTGGTAGATTTGAATTTTTGCGCCTAGGTAGGAGAATGCAGGTTGTGCTCTTGCCATCTGGAATATCTTCTCCCGATAACTCGAAAAACACACAATTATGTCCCTAGGGGGCTGATTGTCACCTGGCTTGGGTCTAAGACCTATGTGCTCTTTCAAGAGGTATAGTATCGATCACTCTTTGATTGGAGATAGCAAGGAACTGAAAGAGATTTTGCAGATGTTCTGATATGTCTTCACTTTTCACAGATTCTGAAACTCCACGTATACGGAGGTTGTTTCTCCTCGTCCTGTTTTCAATGTCATCTATTTTATTCTCAAGGTCAGAAATCTGCATTTGTTGATTTTCTATAGTATGTGACAATTCAGCCACTTCTTTAGTAGCCTCCTCCCTTTTGATCTTCAAGGGATTCAACTCTCTGACCCAGATCATTATCTTTCTTTAGTGCAGCACACTCTGTTTTTATACAGGACTTGACCTGATTTTATAAGGGCCTCCATTGCTTTAAGTGTAACTGGGCAGTGTTCTAAGTTTTGATGCAAGTTAGAGGGAGATGTTGGTGTTTGTATGGTTTCAGGGTTGTCTGACATTTCCTCCTCATCACTAGAGATCTGAGGCTGCTCATTTTTATATTTTTTTTTATTTATTTTTTCTTCTTGTGTTCTGCGCTTTTAAAAAAGGTATTCACAGAGCCAGAAACTGCAGTAGGTTTTAGGGCCTTATCACCTTTGATGGTTCTGTGCTGTGGGATCTGGGCCCCCATAAACCCATATAAACTTTAGGGCATATCGTAATGAGGCATTAAATCAGCCGTAACTGCATATCTCTCAACTATGCTTACATGGGATGCAGCTTACCGGCTTATATGAGCTGTGCTTATGTCCAATGAACCTCCGGTGTAGAAATAAGGGCCCTTTTACAACCTATGTTACGGCCCCGAAAAAAACGGCTGATCCACCCTGAATTCGGCTCCAAAGATCAGTTCAGTGGCCTCCGGACTCTCCCGTCACATTTCTCACCAGCTTTCAGGCAACTCCGCTTGGTATTTACAAGCCTGAAGGAAAGCCCCACCGCCACAGGAGCTCTATCTAGGTACGGCCATTCAGCACGTCCGCATGCTCCGCCCCCCAATGTTTGGTATCTTTATCTGACTGCTTTGTATCCTCTAACTCCCCAGTATATTAATGTTTGGTATCATTATCTGACCGCTTTGTATCCTCTGTAACTCCCCAGTATATTAAAGGGACACTGAACCCAAATTTTTTCTTTTGTGATTCAGATAGAGCGTGCAATTTTAAGCAACTTTCTAATATACTTCTATTTTTCTTCATTCTCTTTGTATCTTTATTTGAAAAGCAAGAATGTAAATTTAGATGCTGGCCCATTTTTGGTGAACAAACTAGGTTGTTCTTGTTAATGGATACATTCACCCACCAATAAACAAGTGCTGTCCACGGTGCTGAACCAACAATTGTCTGGCTCCTTAGCTTAGATGCCTTCTTTTTAAAAATAAAGATAGCAAGAGAAAAAAGAAATTGATAATAGGAGTAATTTAGAAAGTTGCTTAAAATGGCATGATCTATGTGAATCACGAAAGTAAAAATTTGGGTTCAGTGTCCCTTTTAATGTTTGTTATCTTTATCTGATATCGCTGTAGTTGTCTGTTTCCTGTGACTTTTTAGTTGAATTAAGACCATGTGACTATTAACCATAAATGTTTAATTCTATTTGTCGGAGATTAGGGCAGTTGTAATAGTAGTTTTTAAAGTGTGCTTGAGTTCAGACCGCTGCTTCCCTGTCCTGTTCTCTTAGGTGGGGAATTTCAATCTCCCGGGTCTCTTTCAATTGGGGAGACTGACGGCTCCTGCTCACGAGAGATTGGCTGTGAGGGGGCGGAGTTGCACAGGAGCGCTTGTGTGCAATGGTAAATGCAGGCAGCGAATTGCTGCCCACCAGAGGAGAAGCCGGGCAGTCAGGGGCGAATATGTAGGCCCCTGTTTGCCAGTGGATGATCAATCAAGCCCAAAGAGTTGGACAAAAGGAGTCTGGAAACTTCATATTTTTAATCCTCCTAAATTTCTCCTTTCAAAATGCAACACCTTTTCCAGTTTACCATATCTTCCCTTCTCACAAAAAAACAGACTATATCTCACCTTTCTCTTCTCTGCCCTCAGAAACTCACATGAACTCTGTTCCTTTCTCTCATGTTCCACTATCACTAAGCTATGACACTCACATGAGATGTACTCATTTTACTTCTCTTACCATCTTCCTTCTCCTTGCAGCTGGGAGGGGTTAACGTATTTAACCCAGGTTTGTCTTTCTACTCACAACTGCAGCGAATGCCTCTAAAATCTAGCCTATGTAACCCCTCAATCTCATTTAAAGGGATAGGAAAGGCAAAATTAAACTTGAATGATTCAGATAGACCATGTATTTTTAAGACCCTTTTAAATTCAATTTGGTTTCCAAATCTGCTTCGTTCTCTAGGTATTCCTTGTTGAAAAATAATATGCAAATATTCTACACTAGTGGGAGCTAGCTGCTGATTGGTGCCTGCACACATTTGTCTCTTGTGATCAGCTAATTAGATGAGTTCATCTAGCTGCCAGTAGTGCAATGCTGTTCCATCAACGAAGGATAACAAGAGAAGGAAGCAAATTTGATAATAGAAGTAAATTGGAAAGTTGATTGTGTGTTCTATCCAAATCATGAGAGAAAATTTTGCGGTTTCCTATCCCTTTAACTTCTGCTAATACCTCTCAATTTTCAAGTTCCCTTTGGAATCCATATGATAAAAAAGCCTATTAATGACCTATTTATTTCATGATCAGTTAACCTGTTGGCTCTACTGTCCCCACACTGCACCTTCCTCCTTTTATGGGATTTAAATATCCCTCATTTTAGCCTTTCCCAGTAGACCTTTCCAACACACTGAAGGCTTCAAGGCTTCACTAATCCCTTGCTTTTTTTTTTTTTTTTTTTAATTTTATTTAAACTTCCCCTTTTCTCTGTCTCTGTGACCACCTTGTACTAACCTTCTCTCTAACTGCAGTATCCTCATCAGCTTCCCCCCCCTCCACCAATTGCTATATTACAGGAACGTAAATGACTTGGATATTCCTGGCTTTTTTTCTATGCTGAAACTTCTACTCTCCAACATTTCATCTCTCTCTTGCCCTGACCTTGTAGCCTTATCTGTATTTAAATCAACACTTGACAAAGCTGCACCAGATGATTTCCTCCACTATAGAGGAAATTTCTATATTTCTCTCCTCCCACCCCACAAAACCAGCCCTTCAACTTACCCCCTATCCATTTCTCATCTCACAAACTGTGCACTTGATTCCCCCCCATTCCGCTGTGTGTCTGTCTAGCTGTGTGTCTGTCTAGCTGTGTCTGTCTCGATGAAGATCCATTTTATTCAGCTATCTGACTTCTATTCAAATATTGTAAACAACTTGACTTATACAATCTTAATAAAAAGTAATTTTTAATGTAAGACACTAGAAAAACCCAAATGCCCTGACTGCAGACCTATGGCTAGCTAGACCTTCAGAATTAAAGAATACTCCTATCTTTAAATTGAGTGGTCAAGTTCCAGGTGATAACATTTTACTGGGAAGTGTTTCTTAAAGGGACATACAACTCAAAATGTTTCTTTCATGATTCAGATAGAGAATAAAACTTTAAACAGCATTCCAAATGACTTCTATTCTCTAATTAGCTTCATTATTTATGTATACTTTGTTGAATAAATAGCAACACACATGGATGAGCCAATAACATAATGCATCTATGTGCAGCTGACAATAAGTAGCTACTGAGTATATTTGTATGTTTTTCCACAAAGGATATCAAGAGATTAAGGCAAATTAGATAATAGAAGTAAACTGGAAAGTTGTTTAACATTGCATGCGCTGTCTTAATCCTGAAAGAAAAAGAACAATTGGGTTTCCTGTCCCTTTAAGCAAAACAATCACAACCATCAATTCAAAACTATAGAGAACCGGATCATTTCCTAACCTTGCTCCACCATCCTTCCTCCCATTAGCACCCAGATAAAACACTCTTGTATTTCTTATGCTGGTATATTAACAAGAGTAGCAGTATAGCCTTTCTGCTGCATATTAGTCCAACATAATCATTTGGAGTAGTGTGTAGTTAATAGTCATTTCCCCCTGCGTCGTCCTCTCTGGTATAATAATTTATAATAAGCATATCCTGAGGTATTCCTTTGTAGTCTATTTTACTTGAAAAGTATTTTTAACTCTTACACTCTCCATTCGACACAATAATAATCTTACCATTATTAAACAATATATCAAGCTCGCTGCATTTAAGCATCATTTGGTAACAAAACTGTCGCACAATATTAGATGCCCTGTGTAGCGGAGAGGCAGTAGGATCTGTAATATCTTTTGGGTAGGCAGAGACAAGCAAATAACTAGACGACACATAGTCTGGGAGTTAACAACTTTTTACAACGGCAAAAACAACCAACTTTTAAAACAGTCTCCCCTAGAAGGGGTTTCTGAAGTGATACAATGACATCAACATATAATTGTATTACAGTAACATACAGTTTAACATACATTTTAACAATTCCCGCATAGTTAATAAGTGGCAAGATTTGCCACAATGCTCCCCCAGAACCAAGCCCGCATACCCAGTCTGATCCAAACGGATTGGCTTGGGGAGGTCCGGAGGAGTGTTCATAGATCAAGGTTCAAGTTCGGTTTGTCTGGACAACCCATCGGTGTTGCCGTTTTGCTTCCCAGGGCGTTAATGGATTAAGTCAAACGGCTGCAGCGCCAAACTCCAGCGCAACAGCCGGGCATTGTCTCCGGATACCCTGTTCAGCCACACCAACGGGTTGTGATCTGTGAGCAGGGAGAATTGTTGTCCATATAGATACGGCTGAAGTTTCTTGAGGGCCCACACCACGGCCAGGCATTCCTTTTCAATAGCGGCATAGCTAACTTCTTGGGGTAACAGTTTCCTGCTTAGGTAGGCCACAGGATGCTCGCCGCCATCAGCCCCTACTTGGCTCAGCGCGGCTCCCAATCCAAACATAGAAGCGTCTGTATGGACGAGAAAGCGTTTAGTTGGATCCGGGGCAGCAAATATAGGGGCATTTACTAGAGCGTTTTCAGTTCTTGGAATGCTTGTTCACACTCTAGGCTCCAGGTAACAATCTTAGGAAGGTTTTTTACGGGTGAGGTCGGTGAGGGGTTTGGCTAGGGTACTATAATTAGGTATGAACTTCCTATAATAGCCTGCGGCACCTAGAAAAGCTAGCACTTGGGTCTTGGTATGGGGAGTGGGCCACTTGGCTACGGCCTCTACCTTGGCCGTTTCGGGTTTCTGCTGCCCACTACCTACTCAGTGCCCTAGGTACTGGACCTCCGCCATCCCTATATGGCATTTGCTAGGCTTAAGGGTTAATCCTGCCTCCCTAATGCGATCTAGGATCGCCCCTACATGGTTCAAATGTTTGTCCCAGGAGCTGCTAAATATGGCTATGTCATTTAAATAGGCCCATGCGTACTCTTGGGACCCATCCAGTAGCCGATCTACCATCCGCTGGAAAGTAGCCAGAGCGTTCTTCATCCCGAATGGCATGACCTTGAATTGGTACAGGCCAAACGGGGTGATGAACGCTGACTTGGGGATGGCATCCTCGGCTAGTGGGATCTGCCAGTACCCATTACACAAATCTATGGTGGTGAGGTACTGGCCTCGAGCCATTTTATCCAGGAGCTCATCTATCTGGGGCATAGGGTAGGTGTCAGACAGTTTTATCATTAAGTTTCCGGTAGTCTACGCAGAAGCGGGTCGTGCCGCCCCGTTTTCGGCACTAGAATTACCAGCGAGGCCCAGGGGCTGTCAGAGTGCTCAATCACTCCTAACTGTAGTATCTCGTCAATCTCTTTCCACATATGTTCTCTCAACGATTCTGGTATGCGGTAAGGAGGTTGACACATGGGGTCGGGAAGAGGGTAAACTGTCTGCGTTGTCCGCAGCAGGGGCGCAAATAGCATTCACCACCTCTGCGCGTTCATGGTACGGCTTCAACTTATTTACATGGAGCATGCGTCTACCGCCTGCTCCAGTACATGGGCCGATCACATAGGTGGTGTTACTGATTTGTTCCACCACCTTGTATGGGCCCTGCCAGGAGGTCTGCAGTTTATCATTTTTGACCGGTTTTAAGATTAGCACCTTCTGCCCAGTCTGAAAACTGCGGTCCCTGGCGCCCCTATCATGCCAACGGCGCTGACAGGTTTGAGCCTTTGAGCCGTCTGGAGGTTGGAGCGGACGGTCCGAGTCAGGGCCTCCAGGCGCTCCCTAAACTCCAGCACGTATGGTACGATAGGAGTACCGTCACTAGTGACTTCTCCCTCCCAATGCTCTCGGATTAAGTCTAGGGGAACCCGTACCCTCCTTCCGAATAATAATTCAAAGGGAGAGAACCCCGTGGACTCCTGAGGTACCTCCCGGTAGGCGAAAAGCAAATGGGGTAGAAATCTCTCCCATTTCTTCTGGGTATCCATGAACGTGCAGAGCATCTGTTTCAGGTGGGATCTGTAATATCTTTTGGGTAGGCAGAGACAAGCAAGTAACTAGACGACACATAGTCTGGGAGTTAACAACTACTTTTTACAACGGCAAAAACAACCAACTTTTAAAATAGTCTCCCCTAGAAGGGGTTTGCTAACTGATACAATGACATCATCAACATATAATTGTATTACAGTAACATCAGTTTAGCATACATTTTAACCATTAGCCTAAATAATAATTCCCGCATAGTTCATAAGTGGCGAGGTTTGCCACACCCTGTATTGGTGGTAATACAAAAATACACCTGTACCCAATTAAAGGGTCATTATAGAATATAATTTTAAGGCTATTGACCCTGCACTTCCCAATCAGGATCACTAGTTACACAACTAGGTTGAGCAAGTTTTGCAGGGGGTTAAACAACAGAAAGAGATTAATGGTCGCTAGTTTTGAAAACGTACATGCTCAAATTCTTTAGTATGTAATTTTACCTATAATGACCCTTTAAGTATAAAACCTTTTACTGGGATTGCTCCCACTTTCAAATGTATTATAATACAGGGATTAACATTAAAAAGGTGCTGCAAAAAATGATCAACCCTCACCATTAAAAAATACAATTTGATCAAATTTCTATATTCGCAAATATTGAACTGATAAGAACAGGGATCACTCAATCCCCCTGTTCATTCTATTAGGTTCTAAAGCATCAAGACAGATAATACAAAATGACTCACACTGTTTATCATCCCAACATCTTGTTTTTTTACTTGCTCTGTTAATTGACTCAAACTATAGATAGATGGGCTACCAGATCAAATCTCACTTTACAGTGGATTCTGATTTTATAATCATTTATATGATCCTAGATACATCTAGTGGTCTCACTCACATAAACTCACCCACAAGGGCATGTAATGCAATAAATAACGAAGGTAGTATCACATGTATGATGCTTTCTCCATATGTGGGTGCACAAATTGAGTGCCCATAATATTGAAGTTTACACAATTTAACTTCTTAGTTGTGCCTACATCAGCTCATCCTAATCTGTCACATAGATGATGCTAATTTTTAGAAGTTGGTATTGATAACTCTTAAAACTCCAGCACCAAGAGATTGCATTTAACTAATAGTGCCTAATGTTTGCATATGATGCATTGTACATCATAACTTTGTTTTGAATTCTGATAGAGACACATTTCTCTTGTTAAGTGTATCCAGTCCACGGATCATCCATTACTTATGGGATATTAACTCCTCCCCAACAGGAAGTGCAAGAGGATTCACCCAGCAGAGCTGCTATATAGCTCCTCCCCTAACTGCCATTACCAGTCATTCTCTTGCACCCAACGAATAGATAGGATGTGTGAGAGGACTGTGGTGATTATACTTAGTTTCATACCTTCAATCAAAAGTTTGTTATTTTATAATAGCACCGGAGTGTGTTATTCCTTCTCTGGTAGAATTTGAAGAAGAATCTACCTGAGTTTTTCTATGATTTTAGCCGGAGTAGTTAAGATCATATTGCTGTTTCTCGGCCATCTGAGGAGAGGTAAACTTCAGATCAGGGGACAGCGGGCAGATTAATCTGCAAAGAGGTATGTAGCAGCTTATTATTTTCTGACAATGGAATTGATGAGAAAATTCTGCCATACCGATATAATGTAAACTCAGCCTTAAATGCAGTAGCAGCAACTGGTATCAGGCTGTCATGTATGTATATTTTACACTTCAGTATTCTGGGGAATGGCACTTCACTGGAATTATACTGTATGCATAAAACTTTAGCCTAATTTGCAGGGACTAGCAACAGGCTTTTTAATAACACTCAATTTATTAATGTTAAACGTTTTTTGCTGGCATGTAAAATAGTTTAATTTTCTGAGGTACTGGGTGAAAAAATGTTTTGGGCACTATTTTTTTCCACTTGGCAGTCGTTTTATTTAATTTATGACAGTTTACTGATCTCTCTCACTGTTATGTGTGAGGGGGAGGGGCCTTTTTTGGCGCTTTTGCTACGCATCAAAAAATTCAGTCAGAAGTTTATTGTCTTCCCTGCATGATCCGGTTCATCTCTACAGAACTCAGGGGTCTTCAAAACTTGTTTTGAGGGAGGTAATCACTCACAGCAGAGCTGTGAGATTGTAGTTGACTGTGATAAAAAAAGGTTTATTTCTGTATTTATTTTTTTTTATTTTTTTTTTCTGCTATCAGGGTTAGTTATCCTTTGCTAATGGGAGCAATCCTTTGCTAAAATTGTGTTTTTTACAAAGATTTGATGCTATAACTTTTCAGTTTATTAATTTTCAACTGTCATAACTTTTTCTGTGCTTCTTATAGGCACAGTACGTTTTCATATTATAGTAAATTACTTGAAAAGTATTTCCAAGTTGCTAGTTTATTTGCTAGTGTGTTAAACATGTCTGATTCAGAGGAAGATATCTGTGCTATATGTGCTAAAGCCAAAGTGGAGCCCAATAGAAATTTATGTACTAACTGTATTGATGCTACTTTAAATAAGTCAATCTGTACAAATTGAACATATTTCACCAAACAACGAGGGGAGAGTTATGCCGACTAACTCGCCTCACGTGTCAGTACCTGCATCTCCCGCTCGGGAGGTGCGTGATATTGTAGCGCCGAGTACATCTGGGCGGCCATTACAAATCACATTACAGGATATGGCTACTGTTATGACTGAAGTTTTGGCTAAATTACCAGAACTAAGAGGTAAGCGTGATCACTCTGGGGTGAGAACAGAGTGCGCTGATAATATTAGGGCCATGTCAGACACTGCGTCACAATTTGCAGAACATGAGGACGGAGAGCTTCATTCTGCGGGTGACGGTTCTGATCCAAACAAACTGGATTCAGATATTTTAAATTTAAGCTGGAAAACCTCCGTGTATTACTAGGGGAGGTGTTAGCGGCTCTGAATGATTGTAACACAGTTGCAATACCAGAGAAAATGTGTAGGTTGGATAAATATTTTGCGGTACCGGCGAGTACTGACGTTTTTCCTATACCTAAGAGACTTACTGAAATTGTTACTAAGGAGTGGGATAGACCCGGTGTGCCGTTCTCACCCCCTCCGATATTTAGAAAGATGTTTCCGATAGACGCCACCACACAGGACTTATGGCAAAGGTCCCTAAGGTGGAGGGAGCAGTTTCTACTTTAGCTAAGCGTACCACTATCCCGGTGGAGGATAGCTGTGCCTTTTCAGATCCAATGGATAAAAAGTTAGAGGGTTACCTTAAGAAAATGTTTGTTCAAGGTTTTATATTGCAACCTCTTGCATGCATTGCGCCTGTCACGGCTGCAGCAGCATTTTGGTTTGAGTCTCTGGAAGAGACACTTGAATCAGCTCCATTAGATGAGATTACACACAAGCTTAAAGCCCTTAAGTTAGCTAACTCATTTATTTCAGATGCCGTAGTACATTTAACTAAACTTACGGCTAAGAATTCCGGATTCGCCATTCAGGCACGCAGAGCACTGTGGCTAAAATCCTGGTCAGCTGACATTACTTCTAAATCTAAATTGCTTAATATACCTTTCAAAGGGCAGACCTTATTCGGGCCCGGGTTGAAAGAAATTATCGCTGACATTACAGGAGGTAAAGGCCATGCCCTGCCTCAAGACAGAGCCAAACCTAAGGCTAGACAGTCTAATTTTCGTTCCTTTCGTAATTTCAAAGCAGGAGCAGCATCAACTTCCTCTGCACCAAAACAGGAAGGAGCTGTTGCTCGCTACAGACAAGGCTGGAGACCTAACCAGTCCTGGAACAAGGGCAAGCAGGCCAGGAAACCTGCTGCTGCCCCTAAGACAGCATGAATCGAGGGCCCCCAATCCGGGAACGGATCTAGTGGGGGGCAGACTTTCTCTCTTCACCCAGGCTTGGGCAAGAGATGTCCAGGATCCCTGGGCGTTAGAGATCATATCTCAGGGATACCTTCTAGACTTCAAATTCTCTCCCCCAAGAGGGAGATTTCATCTGTCAAGGTTGTCAACAAACCAAATAAAGAAAGAGGCGTTTCTACGCTGCGTACAAGATCTTTTATTAATGGGAGTGATCCATCCGGTTCCGCGGTCGGAACAAGGACAAGGGTTTTACTCAAATCTGTTTGTGGTTCCCAAAAAAGAGGGAACTTTCAGGCCAATCTTGGATTTAAAGATCCTAAACAAATTCCTAAGAGTTCCATCGTTCAAAATGGAAACTATTCGGACAATTTTACCCATGATCCAAAAGGGTCAGTACATGACCACAGTGGATTTAAAGGATGCTTACCTTCACATACCGATTCACAAAGATCATTAACGGTATCTAAGGTTTGCCTTTCTAGACAGGCATTACCAGTTTGTAGCTCTTCCATTCGGATTGGCTACGGCTCCGAGAATCTTCACAAAGGTTCTGGGTGCTCTTCTGGCGGTACTAAGACCGCGAGGAATTGCAGTAGCTCCGTACCTAGACGACATTCTGATACAAGCTTCAAGCTTTCAAACTGCCAAGTCTCATACAGAGTTAGTACTGGCATTTCTAAGGTCGCATGGATGGAAGGTGAACGAAAAGAAGAGTTCTCTCTTTCCACTCACAAGAGTTCCCTTCTTGGGGACTCTTATAGATTCTGTAGAAATGAAGATTTACCTGACAGAAGACAGGTTAACAAAGCTTCAAAATGCATGCCGTGTCCTTCATTCCATTCAACACCCGTCAGTAGCTCAATGCATGGAGGTGATCGGCTTAATGGTAGCAGCAATGGACATAGTACCCTTTGCACGTCTACATCTCAGACCGCTGCAATTGTGCATGCTAAGTCAGTGGAATGGGGATTACTCAGACTTGTCCCCTACTCTGAATCTGGATCAAGAGACCAGAAATTCTCTTCTATGGTGGCTTTCTCGGCCACATCTGTCCAGGGGGATGCCATTCAGCAGGCCGGACTGGACAATTGTAACAGACGCCAGCCTACTAGGTTGGGGCGCTGTCTGGAATTCTCTGAAGGCTCAGGGACAATGGAATCAGGAGGAGAGTCTCCTACCAATAAACATTCTGGAATTGAGAGCAGTTCTCAATGCCCTTCTGGCTTGGCCCCAGTTAACAACTTGGGGGTTCATCAGGTTTCAGTCGGACAACATCACGACTGTAGCTTACATCAACCATCAGGGAGGGACAAGAAGCTCCCTAGCAATGATGGAAGTATCAAAGATAATTCGCTGGGCAGAGTCTCACTCTTGCCACCTGTCAGCAATCCACATCCCGGGAGTGGAGAACTGGGAGGCGGATTTCTTAAGTCGTCAGACTTTTCATCCGGGGGAGTGGGAACTTCATCCGGAGGTCTTTGCCCAAATACTTCGACGTTGGGGCAAACCAGAGAGAGATCTCATGGCGTCTCGACAGAACGCCAAGCTTCCTCGTTACGGGTCCAGATCCAGGGATCCGGGAGCGGTTCTGATAGATGCTTTGACAGCACCTTGGACCTTCGGGATGGCTTATGTGTTTCCACCCTTCCCGATGCTTCCTCGATTGATTGCCAGAATCAAACAGGAGAGAGCATCAGTGATTCTAATAGCGCCTGCATGGCCACGCAGGACTTGGTATGCAGATCTAGTGGACATGTCATCCTGTCCACCTTGGTCGCTACCTCTGAAACAGGACCTTCTGATCCAGGGTCCCTTCAAACATCAAAATCTAATTTCTCTGAAGCTGACTGCTTGGAAATTGAACGCTTGATTTTATCAAAACGTGGTTTTTCTGAGTCAGTTATTGATACCTTAATACAGGCTAGGAAGCCTGTTACCAGAAAGATTTACCATAAGATATGGCGCAAATACTTATATTGGTGCGAATCCAAGAGTTACTCATGGAGTAAGGTTAGGATTCTGAGGATATTGTCTTTTCTACAAGAAGGTTTAGAAAAGGGTTTATCCGCTAGTTCCTTAAAGGGACAGATTTCAGCTCTGTCCATTCTTTTACACAAACGTCTGTCAGAAGTTCCGGACGTTCAAGCTTTTTGTCAGGCTTTAGCTAGGATCAAGCCTGTGTTTAAAACTGTTGCTCCACCATGGAGTTTGAACTTAGTTCTTAATGTTTTACAGGGGGTTCCGTTTGAACCCCTTCATTCCATTGATATCAAGTTGTTATCTTGGAAAGTTCTTTTTTTAATGGCGATTTCCTCGGCTCGAAGAGTCTCTGAGTTATCTGCCTTATATTGTGATTTTCCTTATCTGATTTTTCATTCAGACAAGGTAGTTCTGTGTACTAAACCTGGGTTCCTACCTAAGGTGGTCACTAACAGGAATATCAATCAAGAGATTGTGGTTCCATCTTTGTGTCCTAATCCTTCTTCGAAAAAGGAACGTCTGCTACACAATCTAGATGTAGTCCGTGCCCTGAAATTTTATCTACAGGCAACTAAGGATTTTCGACAAACGTCTTCCCTGTTTGTCATTTATTCTGGTCAGAGGAGAGGTCAAAAAGCTTCGGCTACCTCTCTCTCCTTTTGGCTTCGTAGCATAATACGGTTAGCCTATGAGACTGCTGGACAGCAGCCTCCTGAAAGAATTACAGCACATTCTACTAGAGCTGTGGCTTCCACTTGGGCCTTTAAGAATGAGGCTTCTGTTGAACAGATTTGCAAGGCTGCAACTTGGTCTTCTCTTCATACTTTTTCCAAATTTGACACACTTGCTTCTTCGGAGGCTGTTTTTGGGGGAGAGGTTCTTCAGGCAGTGGTTCCTTCCGTATAAAGAGCCTGCCTGTCCCTCCCGTCATCCGTGTACTTTAGCTTTGGTATTGGTATCCCATAAGTAATGGATGATCCGTGGACTGGATACACTTAACAAGAGAAAACATAATTTATGCTTACCTGATAAATTTATTTCTCTTGTAGTGTATCCAGTCCACGGCCCGCCCTGTCACTTTAAGGCAGGTAATTTTTCCATTAAACTACAGTCACCACTGCACCCTATGGTTTTCCTTTCTCTGCATGTTTTCGGTCGAATGACTTGTAATGGCAGTTAGGGGAGGAGCTATATAGCAGCTCTGCTGGGTGAATCCTCTTGCACTTCCTGTTGGGGAGGAGTTAATATCCCATAAGTAATGGATGATCCGTGGACTGGATACACTACAAGAGAAATAAATTTATCAGGTAAGCATAAATTATGTTTTTTGCTATTATAGTGTGCATCTGTCGTCTGTCTGTCATTATGTAAACCCACATTGCATTTCACTATAAAGACTACCTGGGGATAACCCCTTTCAATAAAAAATCTTCAAATTTCCTGTAATTGAATACTGGCTAAGATATTAGACACAATTCTTGATCTTAGAAATTGACTACTTGGTAATTAACATATTCATTTTGGTAGATTGTAACAAATTATGATCTGTCTCCTTCCTATGAAGATTTGTTGTTTGGGAAACACTCATCTTTATTAATAAATATTAGTTTCACTCTATAAGTAAACTTAAAGTGATTGTAAACTGCCTCCTTTTGTATAAACAGATCCGGAATGTTAGTGATATTTTAGATGGAGTAATGAAGATGCGCTATAACTTTTTAATGTAGCGCTGAAATTTGAAATACTTCTCGTTCCAGCTGCCCACTTGAAAAGTAATATTTAAACTGTTCTCCATTTGTCACTACAGAAAAAAAAGTGCGAGTGCCGTAGGGCTAAAGCACCAATTGGTGAATAGTTCAAATAGTTAGCTCACACAAAAATTACTTTTTAAAGGGGCAGCTTACCAGCAGATGTATACTTTCAAATATTTCAGAGAAATATAATATTTTCAAAAATATTAATTATTTTTTTTCAAATGCATTCACAAATAGATTGGCATAATTTGGGGTGACATTGGAACCTATAGATGTACCATGTAATTGGGGATAAAAATCTTTAAAAAAAAAAAAATCTCTAAATGTATCTGGGTCACCGCGTGCCCTGTACCTGACAATTAGCCGTCTGTGTGACATTAATATCCTTCTGTGTTTTTAGAGCCATGCTCCGCCTGTTTGTCCTATTAGCCTGTGCGCTGCTGGCTGCCTGCGCAGAAGTCAACTACATGGACCTCTGTATGGATGGAAAGCACCAGAAAACGGATCCAGGGCCTGAGGACAGTCTGCACGGTCAGGTACAGCTGCTGTACTAGTGCCTTAAAGGGACCCAGTCACAATTTAATTTTCCATAAAATGTTTTACTATATTTTGCCAACTTTCTTGTACATTAATGCTGTGATCTTGCAAAATGCTACACAGTAATTCCTAGATGGGTGCAGAAGCTCATTTTTATCTCTCCACAGCAAAAGACATAAGATAAACCAACTTGAGGCTTTACTAGAGCGTCGGACTACAAAATAATGCAGTTCCATAACAAAATGACTCTTAATTGATTTTAAAATGTAGTTTATGAATCTACTAGTTGATAAACCTGCCCAGTGGGCAGTCTGTGTGAAAAATGTAACCCTCCAAGCTATAAAAAAATAAAAATACAGAAAAAAAATTAACCCTATCCAAAATAAAAAAAATAAACCTAATCCCTATGAAAATAACCCCCCCCAAAAAAAACACCCCCTAATCTAATAATAAACTACCAATAGCCCTTAAAAGGGCTTTTTGTAGGGCATTGCCCAAAAGAAAATAAAGTACCCCCCAAACAGTAACCCACCCCCCAAAATAAAAATACCTAACACTAATTAATGTAAACTACCCATTGCCCCTAAAGGGGCATTTGTATGGGCATTTAAGGGCATTTAGCTCTTTTTCACTGCCCTTTTCAGCTCTTTTGCAAATTACCCAACTAAACACTAAAGCCCCAAATATGTACTCACGGTTTCAGAAGTCCGGCAGAGAAGGTCTTCCAGGCGGGTCCATCCTCTTCATCCACAGCGAAGGCGGAGCAGAGGTCCGGAGTGGTCTTCCTAGATGTGGCGATCCTCAATAGTGGTCATCTGTGGCTGCGTCGGCGGCATGGAGGCTCGTCTTCATCCGATGTCCGTCGTATATTGAATGCAAGGTACCGCAATCAATTTGGGGTACCTTGAATTCCTATCGGCTGAATTTTTAAAACAGCCAATAGGATTAGAGCTACTGAAATCCTATTGGCTGTTCAAATCAGTCAACAAGATTTCAGTAGCTCTCATCCTATTGGCTGATTTTGAAAATTTCAGCCAATAGGAATGCAAGGTACCCCAATAAATATGGGGTACCTTGAATTCAATCTTCAGTGTGCGGCGGACTATTGCATGAAATGGAACCTCTTCGCCGAGCACTGCCACCGAGGATCGACACATCTGGGAAGACCGCTCCAGACCTTCGCTCCGCACATCGGGGAAGACCGCTCCGGACCTCTGCGCCGCCTTCGCAGTGGATGAAGATGATGGGTCCGCCTGGAAGAAGACCTTCTCCGCCAGACTTCTGAAAGATTAGGGTTTATTGGACAATTTGCAAAAGAGCTGAATGCCCTTTTAAGGACAATGCCCATACAAATGCCCCTTTTAGGGGCAATCGGTAGTTTAGGTTTATTACTGTTTTTTTTGTTTTTTGTTTTTTTTGGGGGGGTTTGGTGGATGGGGGATTTTACTGTTAGGGGGGACTTTGTTTATTTTTTAATGTAAAAGCGCTGATTTCTTTAGGGCAATGCCCTACAAAAAGCCCTTTTAAGGGCTATTGGTAGTTTTATTCTTTTTTTTTTTTTTTTTTACTTTGGGGGTGGCTTTTTTATTTTTATAGAGACTAGGTTTAATTTTTTTTTATTTTGGATAGTGTTTATTCTTTGTAAAGTTAGTTAATTTTAGATTAATGTAATTTTTATTGTATTAGTTTTTTTTATGTAACTAATTGGTTAATTAAAGGGGTGTTAGGTTAGGGTGCTTAGTCATTAAATTAGTTTTTTGCGTTGTGTGGGTTGGCGGTTTAGGAGTTAAAAGGTAAATTAGGTTTAATACGTTGTGGGGGTTGGAGGATTAGGGGTTAATAGATGTATTAGGTAGTTTGCTATGTTGTGGTTGGCGGATTTAGGAGTTAATAATTTTATTGGGGGTTTTTTCTTCTTAATAATTCGTACGGGCGGTTTGTAGTTTTTTTGTTTGTTTTTTGTTTGTTTTTTGTTTGTTTTTTGTTTGTTTTTTGTTTGTTTTTTGTTTGTTTTTTGTTTGTTTTTTGTTTGTTTTTTGTTTGTTTTTTGTTTGTTTTTTGTTTGTTTTTTGTTTGTTTTTTGTTTGTTTTTTGTTTGTTTTTATTATTTATTTAATACTTATTGCGGGCATTTTTTGTAATGCTCAGTTTGCCTGTAGGTGAATTATTTTGGCTGCCTTGCGCTGCCAACATTACTTTGAGTATGCATGCGCAACTGGCGACACCGGCGGACACGTTACAAACGCGATTATAGTATAGATGCATGTACACAACTCCCTTTAATGTTCTTTTCATTACAGGAGCAACTAGGGATATATATATATATATATATATATATATATAATTATACCAGGTGCTACTGGTTTACAAAGGTATCAAGTTTTCGATACAAGCAATGTTGCTATTGGTCCTTTTTGTTTCTCTGACAACTTCCGTTTTTTAACTAACACGTGTGTGTATATAATGTTGCCAAATTTGAATGTTTTTATCCAAATTGTATTGCCTGAGGAAACGACCAGCTTACGGTCGATTTTTAGGATATATGAATTGGAGCGCACAGGTGAAATGATTAGTAAACGTGGTTATTAACCTGCTGTCACCTAAAGTAATCCTGAAAATCTGGCCTTTTAGGGAGGCCGAGGACATTGATATAAAAATATTGCCAAGTTTAAAGGGACAGTCAAGTCAGAATTAAACGTTTACTTTACTTTTATCATCAACTTTGCTTTGTTCTTTTGGTATTCTTAGTTGAAAGATAAACCTAGGTAGGCTCATATGTTTTCTTAGCACTTGAAGGCTGCCTCTTTTCTCAGTGCATTTTTACTTTTTTTTTTTTTTTTAAAGCTAGACAGCACTAGTTCATGTGTGCCATATAGATAACATTGTGCCCATTCCCTTGGCTTGTTTATGAGTCTGCGCTGATTGGCTAAAATGCAAGTCTATCAAAAGAACTGAGATAAGGGGGCAGAGGCTTGGATACAAGGTAATCAGAGGTATAAAGTAAATTAATAAAACAGTGTTGGTTGTGCAAAACTGGGGAATGGGTAATAAAGGGATTATCTTTCTTTCATGTAATTGGCAAGAGTCCATGAGCTAGTGACGTATGGGATATACAATCCTACCAGGAGGGGCAAAGTTTCCCAAACCTCAAAATGCCTATAAATACACCCCTCACCACACCCACAATTCAGTTTTACAAACTTTGCCTCCTATGGAGGTGGTGAAGTAAGTTTGTGCTAGATTTCTACATTGACATGCGCTTCTCAGCATTTTGAAGCCCGATTCCCCTGAGTACAGTGAATGTCAGAGGGACGTGAAGGGAGTATCACCTATTGAATTCTATGGTTTTCCTTGCGAGAAATCTTTTTATAGGTTCTCTGTTATCGGTTGTAGAGATTCATCTCCTACCTCCCTTTTCAGATCGACGATAAACTCTCATATTCCATTACCTCTACTGATAACCGTTTCAGTACTGGTTTGGCCATCTGCTATATGTGGATGGGTGTCTTTCGGTAACTGTTTTCATTACTTAAAGGGACAGTAAACACCAAAAATGTTCTTATTTAAAAAGATAGATAATCCCTTTATTACCCATTCCCTGTTTTTGCATAACCGACAGTTATATTAATATACTTTTACCTCTGTGAAGACTCCTAAATAACTTCACAGGAGTGAGCACAATGTTATCTATATGACACACATGAGCTAACACTGTCTAACTGTGAGAAACTTTCACAATGCTCTGAGCAAAGAGGCGGTTTTTAACAGTTGACAAATCAGTTTGAGCCTAGCTAGGTTTAGCTTTTCAAAACTACCACCAAGGGAACAAAGCAAATTTGATGATAAAAGTAAATTGGAGAATTGTTTAACATTGCATGCCCTATCTGAATCATGAAAGTTTTTAGTTTTGATTTTACTGTCCCTTTAAGGCACTCTCAGCTATGGTTTGGCACTTATGCATTAATATAAAGTTCTAAATCTATGTATTGTACTTTATATTTGCCATGAGTCACGTTTATGTATATTTCCTTTTGCAGACTATCCGTTTCAAAATTGGGGAAAAATGTATTTAGGAAGTTTATTTTTCCTTACCTGGGGTATAGTCTTTTCTTCAAAATTGACTTTTTTTTTTTTTTTTTTTTCATTTTCACAGGCAAAATTAGGCTCGCAAGGCTGCAAAAAATGCTATTGTTTATTGCGTCATTTTTGGCGCGAGAAATGTTTTGGCGCGAAGGTATGTTCGTTGCAAGTTCGTAATTTCCGGCATCTTAGTTGACACTAGGTTCCTTGCACAAGGTTGCGTCTGCCATGATGCGAGTTGTCATTTCCGGATGTTTGCGCCAAAAAATTTCATTTTGCATTGCGCGTCATACTTGGCGCCAAATAATTTAATTATTTAAACCCCACTTCCTATATGCCTCTTGCCTTTCTCTATGCTCAGAAGGCTCTGCTGTTTGCATTTTTTCCCTTTCCTGAAACTGCCATATAAGGAAATTGATAATTTTGCTTTATGTTTTTTCTCTTACATTTGCAAGATGTCTCAATCTGATCCTGTCTCAGAAATCGCTGTTGGATTCCTGCTGCCTGATAACAGTTCTACCAAAGATAAGTGTATCTGTTGTAATTTAGTAGAGATTATATCTCCAGCTGTAGTATGTAACAGTTGTCATGATAAGCTTTTACATGCAGAGAATGTATCCATCAGTACTAGTACAATGCCTGTTACTTCAAAATCTAATGTACATGATATCCCTGTGAATATAAAAGATTTTATTGCTGATGCGATTCAGAAACCTTTGCTATTCCTCCTTCTAATAAACGTAAAAGGTCTTTTTAAAACTTCTCAAAGTTAAAATTTCAAATGACTGACAACATACTGAATTTTCCTCCTCTGAGGATCTATCTGATTCAGAAGATCCTACCTAAGAGATAGACCCTGACAAATCTACTTAACTCTTTAAGATGGAGAATATTCGTTCCATGTTAAGAGGGGTTGATTACTTTGGATATTGAGGAAACTAGTCCTCTTGATATTAAAATGAGTAAACTTTTAAATTCTTTTTATAACCCTCCTGTGGTCACTCAAAGAGACTTTTCCAGTTCCTGATGCTATTTCAAAGGAATGGAATAGGCCTGGTACTTATTTTATTCCTTCTGCTAGGTTTAAAAAGTTGTATCCCTTACCAACAATTTAGATTGGAGTTTTGGGAAAAAAAATCCCCAAAGTTTATGGGGCTATTTCTACTCTTGCTAAACATACTACTATCCCTATGGAAGATGGTACTTCCTTTAAAGACCCTTTAGATAGGAAACTTGAATCTTATCTAAGGAAAGCTTATTTATATTCTGGCTATCTTCTCAGGCCTGCCGTTTCTATGGCTGATGTTGCAGCTGCATCAACCTTTTTGGTTAGAAAGTTTAGTGCAACAGGAAACGGATCCTGATTTGTCTAGCATTGTTCGCTTGCTTCAACATGCTAATCATTTTATCTGTGGTGCTATTTTTGATATCATCAAAATTGATGTTAAATCTATGTCTTTAGCTATCTTAGCTAGAAGAGCTTTGTGGCTTAAATATTGGAATGCTGACATGGTATCTAAGTCTAGATTTGTCAGGAATCAGACTGAGACAAGAAGTGCAAAAATAATCACACCTTTATTAATAGCAAAAAAAATAATAAAGTAAAATAACAAGCCAGGAGTCAAAACCAGAGATCTAAGGCTTCTAATCATTTTGGAGCATTGTCTCTCAAGGGTATCAAAAAGAATTCAGAGTAAGACCTCCTGTGAGAAGATTTTTTTTTTTTTTTTTTTTTTTTTTTTTTCTCTTGCACATTCCAGCAAACCCAGTGAAGGCTCAGGCCTTTCTGAAGCGTGTTTCAGATCTAGAGATTTAAAGGGTAATTATACCAGTTCAGTTTCAGGATCAGGGTCTGGGGTTTTATTCAAATCTATTCATTGTCCCAAAGAGATAAAATACATTCAGATCAGTTCTGGATCTGAAAATTTCGAACCGTTTTGTGAGTGCCAACTTTCAAAATGGTGACTATAAGGACTATTCAGCCTTTTTGTTCAGCAAGGTCATATGTCCACGATAGACTTACAGGATGCATATCTTCATATTCCGATTCATCCAGACCACTATTGGTTTCTGAGATTCTTTTCTAGACGAGCATTACCAATTTGACGCTCTTCCATTTGGCCTAGCAACAGCTCCAAGAATTTTTTTCAAAGGTTCTCGGTGCCCTACTCTCTGTAATTAGAACAGGGTATTGCAGTGTTTCCTTATTTGGATGATATCTTGGTACTAGCTCAGTCTTTACATTCTGCAGAATCTCACACATATCAACTAGTGTTTTCTTCAAAGACATAGTTGGAGGATCAATTTACCAAAAAGTTCCTTGATTCCTCAGACAAGAGTCACCTTTTTAGGTTTCCAGATAGATTCAGTGTCCATGACTCTGTCTCTAACAGACAAGAGACGAATAAAATTGTTTTCAGATTGTTGGAACCTTCAGTCTCAATCGTTCCCTTCAGTGGCTATGTGCATGGAAGTTTTAGGTCTCATGACTGCAGCATCGGGCGCGATCCCCTTTGCTTGTTTTCATGAGACCTCTCCAGTTTTGTATGCTGAAGCAATAGTGCAGGGATTATACAAAGATATCACAATTAATATCCTTAAATCCCAATGTTTAACTTTCTCTGACTTGGTGGTTAGACCACCACCGTATAATTTAAGGGGCCTCTTTTGTTCCTCCAACCTGGACTGTAATCACAACAGATGCAAGTCTTTTTCAGGTTGGGGAGCTGTCTAACGATCTCTGACAGCACAAGGGGGTTGGCAATCTCAAGAGGTGAGGTTGCCAATCAATATTTTGGAACTCCATGCTATTTTCAGGGCTCTTCAGTTTTGGCCTCTGTTGAAGAGAGAACCGTTCATTTGTTTTGATACTTGCTTGGACGGAATCCAGCACTTGTCTAATTTCTGCATTACATATCTCGGGTATAGACAATTGGGAAGGGAATTATCTCAGCCGTCAGACTTTACATCCGGGGGAGTGGTCTCTCCATTCAGATGTTTTTTCAGATGTGGCGTCTTCCAGAAATAGTTCTGATGGCTTCTCATCTAAACAAGAAACTGCCAGGTACCTGTCCAGGGATCCTCAGGCGGGGTCGGTGGATGCATTAGCAGTTCCTTGGTTTTACCAACCTGCTTATATCTTTCTGCCTCTAGTTCTTCTTTCAAGAGTGATTTCAAAAATCATCATGGAACGTTCATTTGTGTTTCTGGTAGCTCCAACATGGCCTCACAGGTTCTGGTATGCGGACCTTGTCCGGATGTCCAGTTTTCAACCTTGGCCACTTCCTTTAAGACCAGACCTTCTGTCTCGAGGACCGTTTTTCCATCGGGATCTCAAATTGCTAAATTTGAAGGTATGGAAATTGAACGCTTAGTGCTTAGCCATAGAGGTTTCTCAGACTCGGTGATTAATGCTGTATTACAGGCTCATAAATCTGTTTCTAGGAAGATTTATTATCAAGTTTGGAAGACTTATATTTCATGGTGTTCTCATAAATTCTCCTGGCATTCTTTTAGAATTCCTAGAATTTTACAGTTTCTTCAGGATGGTTTGGATAAAGGTTTGTCTGCAAGTTCCTTGAAGGGACAAATCTCTGCTCTTTCTGTTTTATTTCACATAAAGATTGCTAAGCTTCCTGATATTCACTGTTTTGTTCAGGCATTGGTTCATATCAAGCCTGTCATTAAATCAATCTCTCCTCCTTGGAGTCTTAATTTGGTTTGGAAAGCTTTACAGGTTCCTCCGTTTGAGCCTAGCATTCTTTAGACATTAAACTACTTTCTTGGAAAGTGTTGTTGCTTTTGGCTATCTCTTCTGCTAGAAGAGTTTCTGAATTATCTGCTCTTTCTTGTGAGTCACCTTTTCTGATTTTTCATCAAGATAAGGCAGTTTTGCCGATTTTCATTTAAATTTTTACCTAAAGTTGTGAATTCTAACAATATTAATAGGGAAATTGTTGTCCCCTCTTTGTGTCCTAATCCTAAAAATTCTTTGGAAAGATCCTTACATTCTCTGGATGTTGTAAGAAGAGCTTTGAAATGTTATGTTGAAGCTACTAAATATTTCAGAAAGACTTCTAGTCTATTTGTTGTCTCTTCTGGTTCTAGGAAAGGTCAGAAAGCTTCTGCCATTTCCTTGGCATCTTGGTTAAAACTTTTGATTTATAAGGCTTATTTGGAGTCTGGTCAGGCCCCTGAATCAGAGATTCACAGCTCATTCTATTGTTTTAGTCTCCACTCGTGGGCTTTTAAGAATGAAGCTTCAGTTGATCAGATTTGCAAAGCAGCAACTTGGTCTTCTTTGCATACACTTACTAAATACTACGGTTTTGATGTATTTGCCTCTTCAGAAGCAGGTTTTGGTAGAAAAGTTCTTCAGGCAGCTGTTTCAGTTTGATTCCTCTGCTTATGTTTTGTTTTTGTTTTTTTTTTCATTTATGAGAAACTTTTTTTTTTTTTGGTTGTGGATTTAACTTTTTTCAGCGGAAAATGGCTGTTTTTATTTTAACCTTCCCTCTCTAGTGACTCTTTTGTGGAGTTCCACATCTTGGGTATCGCTATCCCATACATCACTAGCTCATGGACTCTTGCCAATTACATGAAAAAACATAATTTATGTTAAAACTTACCTGATAATTTCATTTTTCATATTGGCAAGAGTCCATGAGGCCCACCCTTTTTATGATGGTTATGGTTTTTTGTACAAAGCACAATTATATTTCCAGTTCCTTTTTTTTTTTTTTTTTTTTTTTAATGCTTTTTACTCCTTTCTTTATCACCCCACTACTTGGCTATTCGTTAAACTGAATTGTTAGTGTGGTGAGGGGTTTATTTTTATAGGCATTTTGAGGTTTGGGAAACTTTGCCCCTCCTGGTAGGATTGTATATCCCATACGTCTCTAGCTCATGGACTCTTGCCAATATGAAAGAAATTAATTTATCAGGTTTTTTTACATAAATTTATATTTTTTTAAAACAATAACAATTCTAGAGTAGACTGTTCCTTTAAATGTCATCAAAACAAAAGTAACATTTTGGTTACTGCAAGTGTTTTTCAGTAACCAAACTCCACCCACCAGTTGCTTTATTTGAAAGAGCTAATCTCAGTTTGAGTCTGCAGACAATAAGGTTAATCACAGTATAAAATTTAGAACAAATTGAATTGTTTTGCAGTTATCTGTTAAAGACAATTAGGGAATATGTAGCAGGGTTAGCTATGAAGTCTGTAGGGTGCAGTACTAGCTTTGAAAATTAGAAAATCTGCCATTGTCAGAGCTAAATTGCATGAAAAGGGGCAAAATAAATAATGAATGTATTATGCATAGTTATTTGCATATATTAAAATCTCAAGGTGTTTTACTGCCTCTTTATTTTCATTGTAAACTGCTACACATCGCTTGGTTTTTGTTTTTTTGCTTTATTCTATATTCCCTTTTTCCCCATTGAATTATGACAAAAATATTAATTACAAAATAGGCAACTATCTGTTACTATTGATACCTTACTAGATTATTTTAAGCTGAGGTATCTTCTGCTTAATACTCCTATAGCACCAGGCATGGGATGCCCTTGTGCTGCTGTGCATTCTGGTCATTTGAATTCCTCCTGTGCCCACAGTGCAAACCCTGGAAGGACAAATCCTGCTGCACAGCGGAGACCAGCCTGGGGGCCCACACTGACAAGTCTACTCTGTACAATTTCAACTGGGACCACTGTGGCATCATGACTCCCGAGTGCAAGAAGCATTTCATCCAGGACACCTGCTTTATCGAGTGCTCCCCTAACCTAGGACCCTGGATACAGAAGGTAAGGGATGGTGGGCATAGATGATATAAAAGCATAAGCTCTCATACCTATATTCAGTATAGAGCCCTGATGACCAAAGACCACAACAAGACTATAGCTTAGCAGGAATAACACTTTGTAGAAATGTCCAAATGATCAAGAGACTAAGGAGACTAAGAAAAACTCACTGAAGGATCTCTCACGTTTCCGCAACCTCACCAGTTTCTATATTTTATGCAGTTCATAACTAAATCTTTCTTCTGTCTCAATATTTGTATAAGCCTCTGGGACCCGATCCAATATGCAGCGTCGCCCGCAAAAGCCGGCGGCGCCAAATTCTGCGCTGATTTGATATCCTATATACGGCGTAACATAGAAGTTATGCTCGTATATTTCACCCTTCGGCCGTAGTTTTTTGGCCCATAGACTGGTATAGAAAAGCCGCGCAGTTTGGTATCCAATATACAGCGTAAGGACTTACGTGGCGAAGATGGAGAAATCTTACTCCATTTTAACCTCGCCACAAAATGCAGCGTAGTAAGCCTTATGCTGAGTATTGGAGCCCCGTAACTCCCTAAACTGCCTGCAAAATAACACCTAACGCATGCGCAATGTCTACCTGTCAACCGCAATACCTAATAAAGTGTTTAACCCTTAAACCGCCACTCCCGGCCCCCTCCGCCACCTACATTAAATGTATTACCCCCTAATCTGACCCCCTACACCGCCGCCACCTATATTAAATATATTACCCCGTAATCTGACCCTCTATACCGCCGCCACCTATATTAAATATATTAACCCCTAATCTGACCCCCTACACTGCCGCCACCTATATTAAATATATTAACCCCTAATCCGATTCCCCCTACACCAGCTACATTAAATATATTAACCCCTAATCCAGTGTTTTTCAACCAGTGTGCCACGGCACACTAGTGTGCCGTGAAAGATCCTCAGGTGTGCCACGGCAGACTGAGAACAGTGTGACATATTTTTTAAATTTTGCTTGTTTTAATGTGACAGGCTCATCAGGCAGACAGACAGGCATCATTTACAGCCATGACATATTGACATTCATTCACAGACAATCATTATGATGTCTAATATATACTGTATTAGGCTACAATGTGTGATTTTGGGATGGTGGTGTGCCGCAGGATTTTTTAATGTAAAAAAGTGTGCCACGGAAAAAATTTTTTTGAAAATCAATGCCCTAATCTAATCCCCCCTATACCGCCGCCACCTATATTAACTATATTACCCCCTAAACCTAAGTTTAACCCTAACACCCCCTAACTTAATATTATTTAGATTTATTTAAAAAATATTTAACTAAATTATTCCTATTTTTAAAACTAAATACTTACCTATAAAATAAACCCTAAGCTACAATATAATTAATAATTACATTGTAGCTATTTTAGGGTTTATATTTATTTTACAGGCAACTTTGTATTTTAACTAGGTACAATAGCTATTAAATAGTTAATAACTATTTTTAATAGCTACCTAGGTTAGGATTTATTTAACAGGTAATTTAGTAAATATTTGAACTAAGTTACCATTACACCTAACACTACACTATCAATACATTAATTTAATAAACTACAATTATCTAAACTAAAATACAATTAAATACACTAAACTATATTACAAAAAAAAAAACACTAAATTACAAAAAATAAAAAAGTATTACAAGAATTTTAAGCTAATTACACCTAATCTAAGCCCCCTAATAAAATATAAAAGCCCCCCAAAATAATAAAATTTCCCTACCCTAAACTAAATTACAAAAGTAATCAGCTCTATTACCAGCCCTTAAAAGGGCTTTTTGCGGGGTTAAGATTTATTTTACAGGTAATTTTGTAATTATTTTAACTAGGGTAGCTATTAAATAGTTAACTATTTAATAGCTATTGTACCTAGTTAAAATAATAAAAATATAAACCCTAAACTAGCTACAATGTAATTATTAATTATATTGTAGCTATCTTAGGGTTTATTTTATAGGTAAGTATTTAGTTTTAAATAGGAATAATTTAGTTAATAATATTATTTAGATTTATTTAAATAATAATGAAGTTAGGGGGTGTTAGGGTTAGACTTAGGTTTAGGGGGTAATATAGTTAATATAGGTGGCGGCGGTGTAGGGGGCTCAGATTAGGGGGTAATACATATAATATAGGTATATACATTTATTGTTAGGAGTGAGAGGGGGGATTGCGGATAGAGGGGTATACGTGTCGGGCTATTTTTGGGAGGCGTGTTAGACAGTTACGTGATAGTTGTTTTTTTTTTTGGGGGGGGGGTTTTATAGGCCGCGGCAGTTTCTAAAGTGCCGTAAGTCACTGGCGACTCCAGAAATTTGTACTTATGCTCATTTCTGGACATCGCTAGTTTGTTCGACTTACGGCACTTTAGCAACTGTCGGCGCCATATATGTGTGAGCTCGATGTGCGAGGTGAAACTATGGGCGGCGCGATTTTCCACGCTTGCACCGAAACCTGCGCCATATATCTGATCGCACCCCTGGGTGGTTGGGGTTGTTTCAGAGTTGGGATGGTCCAGAGGTAGACTCTGTGGCCACGGTGGGGCTGGGGGAACCTGGTAACATAACTGGGCTTTTTTTAGGTAAAGTTTAGCTGGTGCTAGGTTGAAATCGGTATATGTAAAAGGTGAGAAAAAAGAAAGATCCCAGATTGTGTCAATAAAAATCTGTTTTTTGTAGATTACCATAAAAACACGGGAGAGAGCTCTGTCTCTAAGCCTTGAGGATAAACATGAATCAAATTGACTTTAGAGGATGACCCTTTACCTTAGCCTTAGTGGACATCTCATTGTGACTGTGTAGATTTCTAGCTAGAAATGTATGGGTTGTTTTCAATTTAATGGAGATATTGGTGTAAACGGTCACTAACTCTTGTCATTGTGACATAACATTTTCATTTTTGGAAGCCACCAACATCAGCCGTTTACGTAGTTAAAAATAGAACTTTGATTTACTTTGCAAAGTGCAGTATGCGGTCTTCCTAACGCAGCATCCTGTGGATTACAAGTATTTAAAGGGATATGAAACACAAACATGTTCTTTTGTGATTCAGACAGAGCATACTTTTTTTTAAAAAAGTTTCTATTTTACTTCTATTATCAAATTTTCTTTGTTCCCATGATATTCTGTGTTGAAGTGATACCTAGGTAGGCATCTGGAGTACATGATAGCAGTACTTAAATCTAGTGCTCCAGAAATGGGGCGGTTCCTAATCCTACATCCCTGCTTTTTAACAAGATACCAAGAGAACGAAGAATGTTTGCTAATAAATTAGAAAGTTGTTTAAAATCACATGCTCTATCTCTTTGATGAAATAAAAAAACTGAGTTTCATGTCCCCAGATTACATATACTACTGTTGCTATTTAAATTGTATCCAGTATTGGTAACAGGACATTTTGCCTAAATACTTATAATATTGTTATGCTGTACAGATACCATTTGCAGCAAGCAATAGTGAGCAAATTGTATCCCCATCATTTTACTGTGGGATTTAAGTGTAGTATTTGCTAAGCAGCAATAGTTCTATAATTGAAAGCCATTGATCACAGTCACTTATTTAGTTTAAAACACAATCTTGGTGGTTCCCCATTAATTATTTGCTTTATTCAACCTTTGGACCACAATGTGTTTTTCATAATATACCATCTAAAGCAGAGCTTTCCAAACTTTTCATGTTGGTGACACTTTTTAGACCTACATCATTTCGCGACACAGTAATTCAGTTGTACTGGCAAACAGGAGGTTAAACTAACTTCTTTTAAGAGATACAGACATACATAAATAATATAACGAAATGTATTTACAGGTAACAGTAAGTATGTGCAAGAATTAAAAAAAAAAAGTTTAAAAAAACCAATAGCTACTTACTATTTTAGTGGGATGTATGAGGTTGATGGGATGAACACAGTTTCTGAATATTTAGTAGAATATTAGATAAAGACATTCGCATTTCATCATCAAGCATTTTTAAGCTTCCCCTTCCTATCCATATATCAAGAGCAGCAATGCACTACTGGGAGCTAGCTGCAAAAAACCCCAACACTTTGACTTCTGACTTCAGCTCAGCATTTAAGCTGCTGCCCTCACCACAAACACACTGCTGTCCCACTTACTGACTACACGTGCAGTTAGGAGCCAATGGGAATAGTTTCAGTTCCTGCTAAGCTGCGCCAATAGGTTAAGATGATCTGTGACCCACTAGGTATCAATCACGTGTCGCCCACGTGATATGCATAGCAGGCAGACGGAAAGTCGGAAACAAAAAAAAATGTAAAAATTTTAAATTCCCCAAAATTTGTGCTGAAGCAGGGACACACCTACACACTGCCCCCGACACACTAATGTGTCACCACACACAGTTTGGAAAGCACTGATCTAAAGGATTATACGTTCAAGCGCATTTTATTATAAATATATTTTGGTCTACTTATTATTTAGCATTGTGGTTGTTGGCCAATATTGATTATACTACTTTTTTGCAATTTAATTTACATTTAATATTTGGTAACATCTAGGGCACTTTGCCTAAACTGCTGCAGTTTATAACAACATTTGTAGTAATTGATACTGAACAGAGCACATCCCTATTGTATTTCTATTGTGGGATTAATAGTGTATAATTTATTAAAATTGAGTTACTGATGCTCTGTATTCATACTGGTGCATGAAACTCTTATAATCATCACACACTAAGATGTTTAGTATTGGTTAAAGGGATACTAAACCCAATTTTTTTTCTTTTCTTTAAAGGGACACTGAACCCAATTTTTTTTAATTTTTTCTTTCGTGATTCAGATAGGAGTAAATTAGAAAGTTGCTTAAAATTGCATGCTCTCTTATCAAATTCTTTTGCTATCTTTATTTGAAAAGCAAGAATGTAAGTTTAGATGCAGTCCCATTTTTGGTGAACAGCCTGGGTTGTTGTTGCTGATTGGTGGATAAATTCACCCACCATTAAACAAGTGCTGTCCAGGGTCTGAACCAAAAATTGTCTGGCTCCTTTGTTCGTTTATCTTTATTTGAAAAAAGAAAGCATCTAAGCTAAGAAATTTGATAATAGAAGTAAATTAGAAAGTGTCAGAGTGCAAAAATAATCGCACCTTTTATTAATAACAAAAAATAATGAAAAGTCCACAAGTCAAATAACAAGCCAGGAGTCAGTCAGAGTGGGTAGTCAGACGAGCAGAGTCAGGAACCAGGAGGGACATAAGACAGCCAGGTAATACACAGGAACAGGAACTCACAAATAGGTCTGAGACAACGCAAGGGCAAAGCATAATGAACAGAGGCCCTTTAAATAATAAGTGATGACATCACAATTCTGAGACTGCAACCTGTCTCACACGGATGATTTACAACTGTCTGGCCATAAGAGGGTGTACAGGAAATGAGCAGCATCACACTCTGCACCAGATTCAGCAAGAAAAGGTAAGCAAAATGGCTGCCAGCAGCACATGGCAAACAAAGCAGGGAAAAAACCCTGACAGTACCCTCCCCTCAACGACCCCTCCCCTGCGGGAGAACAAAAGCTTATTGGGGAAATGGGCATGGAAGGCACGGAGGAGGGCAGGAGCATGAACATCAGAGGAGGGAACCCATGAACCCTCCTCAGGACCATAGCCCCTTTAGTGAACCAAATACTGTACGCAGCCCCTGGACATACGAGAGTCAATAATGCTGCTGACCTCATATTCTTCATGGTTGTCAACAAAGATAGGACGGGGACGAGGCAACACAGTGGTAAACCAATGGTTTCAAGAGGGAGACATGAAAAACATTGGAGATTTGCATTGCAGGTGGAAGGTCAAGAGCATAAGCCACAGGATTGACCTGTCGGAGTATTCAAAAAGGACCAACGTAACGAGGAGCCAGTTTTATTGGAAGGCGCACAAAGGTTCAAGTTTTGAGAGGACAGCCAAACCCTCTCACCAACCTACCTCTCACCAACCTGGGGATAACTGGGAGGAAGCATTAATAACACTATTACGAGCGAACTCTGCCCAAGGTAACAGTTCAGACCAATTATTGTGGTGATCTGAGACATAGCAACGGAGGATCTGTTCCAGAGCTTGATTAGACCGCTCCGCAGCCCCATTGGATTGAGGGTGATATGCAGAGGAGAAGGAAAGCTGGATCCCAATTTGAGCACAAAAGGAACGACAAAATCTGGAGACAAACTGGCTACCCCGGTCCGACACTATCTCCTTGGGTAACCCATGTAAACAGAAGACCACCTGGGCAAAAAATGAAGCAAGCTCCTGAGCGGTAGGCAGCTTCTTCAAGTGAATGCAATGTGACATTTTTAGAAAAACGTTCAACCACCATAAGGATAACAGTATTGCCATTGGAAACAGGGAGCTTGACAATGAAGTCCATGGAAAGGTGTGTCCAAGGGACACTCACCATTAGCAATAGGTTGAAGAAGACCCACAGGAAGACGTTGGAGTCTTATTCTGTGCACAAACTGAGCAAGAGGCAACATCAGAACAAAGACATAGCCACCAGAATTGTCGAGTGACAGACCTAATCATTTGGTTCTTGCGCGGGATAGTAGGATAGTGGTAAGTGTGCAAAAGTTTTAGTTCAAAGATTCTCAGGAACAAAGCACTTACCACTAGGTTTCTCAGGAGGTGCATTGGTTTGTGCTGCCAGGATTTCCTCCCCCAAGGGAGAAGTCAAATTAGTACATATGGTAGCCAAAATAAGATCAGGAGGTAGGTACAGATTCCTCCTTGGACAGAGGCGAAAATTGGCGAGAGAGGGCATCAGCCCTAACATTCTTACTACCAGGCAGGTAGGAAACCACATCATTGAAGAGACAAAAATAGCGCCTATCTGGCCTGTCGGGGCGATGAACGTTTTGCTTCGAATAGATAAGTTAAATTCTTATGGTCAGTAAGAATGAGCACTGGTACGCTAGTACCGTCGAGAAGATGCCTCCATTCCTTGAGTGCCAAAATTATGGCCAGTAATTCTCTGTCGCCAATTTCATAATTGCACTCTGCTGGAGACAATTTCTTAGAGAAAAAAAACGCACGGATGCAAGGAACCGTCGGGCGTAGGATGTTGAGACAAGAGGGCACCTACTCCAGTCTCAGATGCATCGACCTCAAGAATGAAAGGCAGGACAGGGTTAGGATGAGCCAGTACTGGAGCGGCAGCAAAGGCATTCTTAAGACTATCAAAGGCCTTAATGGCAGTAGGTGACCAATGGAGTAGATCATTCTCTTTACGGGTCATGTCTGAGGTTTAACCAAGGAAGAAAAGTTTTAATAAACTTTCTATAGTAATTGGCGAAGCCCAAAAAACGTTGAATAGAGCGAAGACCAACTTGGTGAGGCCACTGTAGAACTGCAGACAACTTGTCAGGATCCATGGAGAACCCGGCAACTGAGATGTCATAACCTAGGAAGGTTACTTGAGTCTGATGGAATTCACATTTCTCGAGTTCACAAAACAGGCCATTCTCACGTAGTCTCTGAAGAACCCGAACATCAGAATGATGAGCCTCAAGTGTGGGTGAGTGTATGAGGATGTTGTCTAAGTACACCACAACACACTGTTGCAACATATCTTGTAGGACATCATTAATAAATTCCTGAAAAACAGCAGGAGCATTACATAGGCCAAAGGGCATTACAAGATACTCATAATGCCCGCTCCTGGTGTTAAATGCTGTTTTCCATTCGTGGCCCTACTTAATCCTAACAAGATTATATGCTCCTCTCAAAGTTTAGAAAAGACCGTAGCTCTCTTGAGGCGTTCAAATAGTTCCACAATGAGCGGAATAGGGTAAGCATTCTTAATAGTAAGACGATTAAGACCCCTATAGCAGGATTTGCGGATGATCCCCTGCGACAGAGCATCGGCAACATACTCCTCCATAGCACAAATCTTCGCAACAGACAGAGGGTAATGGCTCCGGGTTGCAGGTCTATGGCACAATCATAATACTGGTGAGGAGGCAATGTACCGGCACAAAGCTTGTCAAAAATGTCTAGGAACTCGGGGGGGCGTGCTTGACCAGCGACCAAGATGGCTGCCTTTTAAATACAGTGGAATATTGGAGCTGATAAATCTGCTGTTTGTTCCGCCTTAGACTAGCAACTCTTACTTTTATTCAAGAAATTTGTGAAAAGAAATACTCCTAGAACGAATTTATGTGACTTACTCACATCAGCTTACACAAGCACACCTGATTAGAGGAGGTGCGCAGCAGAGGACTAGTAATGGCCTGGACCTTTCTATACCCCCCCACTTTGTTCTGATATGTCAGTATAACCAGCCATTTGTTATGAAGAACATTCAAAATTCTAGAGCACCTTGGGGAAAAAATAGAGTTTTGGAAAGATGACAGATCTACTTTTAAATGAGATCAGCAATATGCTAGACGCCTATCAAAAGTCATTCACTGACGCCTTGTATGCAGATTTCCATCCTGAGTCGCTAGACGAGGAACTTGTATGTGCACCTAATGGGTATGGGGGTGGCGGTGCTTTGGAGCCCCGGCATCGGCCACTTGCCTCCCTGATTGTTAATGGCACCCTGGGCACTAGTCACATGCTCCTGTGGAGAGATTCAGAAGTTCCCCGAGATGGAGTTGGGAGAGGGCAGCGGAGCTACGGTTCTCATTTACTAGACCAATGCCCGCTATGCGGGTTGCCTTGGACCATCAGAGGGTTAACGCCCCACCACAGACATTGCCGAGGCCTGCCGGATCCCAGGTACGGCAGAGCTCAGTTGAAAGACTGCGACTAAGCTTGGAGGATGCAGTGCAGCCATCGTTAGGGGGATTTTTGCGTTTCCCCTCTGTAGTGCACACTAAGACTATGAACCTACTATCACGGATTCAGTGCTATCATGTCCCTGAAACTTTATACAGAGGTGTGAGGGACATTGCCACGACTGCATCCTTCTTGCTATGCCTCCTCTGGTTCACAAGACTGAACTTTGTCGCCAGTGTAGGATGCCGGTCCCTGCCTGATAGAGCTGGAGTGGGGTAACTCTATGTTGACAACATGTGGACTGATATACGGTTATTCGACCTCAATGTTTTTCTTTTCTTTATACCCTATTCCTCTCGAAAATGACCCCCCCCCTTTGTAAAGGGTAGAGTTTACCCCCCATCTTATCTACTATATCTTACTGGTTGCACTTAGGGACAAGACACAACTATTTTTATTTACCGGTAGTAGTTATGTATAGTCTCACGGATTACTGTGATCATTATATGGGGCTCAATCTGTTTACTTAAGTATAAGTATCAAAGTGGATATTGTGCTATATTTACGTTTTCTATTTTTTATATATGCAATAGTGTTAATGATGTGTTCCGATTTTGATTTTTGTGGGATATATATAATTATATTAGCTACTAGTATAGTCTGACCTCCATTTGCCTCCAGTCTTGATAAAGATCTTTGCGAGACCGAAACGCGTCGACTGGTAAGCATATTTTCATTCATATATTTATTTTAAAACAATCTACACCATTTTATTTTTCTTTCACAGAAGGCTTGTTCAGGGAAGTTTTTTTACATTCATTTAAGAAGATTGCACATTATTCAGACACAGCATTTGGGTGTTGACACTGATACACAACACTGAAGTTGGAATTATTATCTTTTACAACATTATTTTTTACAACATATTTTTTACTTTTTTTTCAACTCATCCACCACTACTCTTCTTAACTTTGCATATTTCACGGATTTATCATTTTGGACACATGTATCACTGCTTTTTTTGCTGATTGACACATCACAATCTTTGTTTTTGTTATCGTTTGTTTTTCATTCTCATTTTTTTGGCCAATTTTGGTAACTCCTCACATTTTTCACCATTTTTTACAATATTTCATTTTTTTCATCATCTTTTATCCACGTTCAATCCATTTGATTGGCACTATCACCTTTTTCAACTATATGTTAAACACATAGTCCAAGGATCCACTGCGATCTATCCAGATTTATTGCCAACAACTGTTATTTTAAGTAAGCTAGTCGTGCAGTTTCAAGTCATTGGGAATCCTCCAAGTTTTATTATAGAGGAATTTGTTTTAACCATATTCTGGGACCTTGGAGTTCTATTTGTTTTAATCGCAATTTGTTTAATCACAATTGTTTATTTTTTGTTATAACTTTGTTATACATGTATCCATGTTTTTAAATTGTATGTTTATTTGGTTTATATAATAAATTTAATGATCAATGTAACTGACACTTATTGCTCACACCATTACACTCAGACCCAGCCTCTGTCAGGATTGGCGCTTTGGTATACCTTTTCACTATCTCTACACTTCTATAGTTGACAACTAGGTGTCAACATATCAAAGCACAAGGTCTTTTTCTAGTAGGCGCTAGGTGTACACCACAGATAATTTACTTCTATTATCTAATTTGCTTCATTCTCTTGATATTCTTTCCTGAAAAGCATATCTAGATAGGCTCAGCAGCTTTTGATTGGTGGCTGCACATAGATGCCGCATGTGATTAACTCACCTGTGTGCATTGCTATTTCTTTAACAAAGGATTTCTAAAGAATGAAGCAAATTAGATAATAGACGTAAATTGGAATGTTGTTTAAAATTGTATTCTCTGTCTGAATCATGAAATACATTTTTGGGGTTTAATGTCCCTTTAATAAGACTGGCCAGGGTGTCTAGCATAAATATCCAAATTTTCTCCCTCTGTTTTAGCAGTAGCTCTCTATTTTCCCCCCCCCCCCTCCTAGGTTAAATATCCAAAATGGAGAGAGATATTTTGGATATTTATGCTAGACACCCTGGCCCCTAAGGACATAAACAGATATACTGGTCTGTCTTTTATTAATTAAGTTTAAGGCATTGCACAAATCAGTTGCTTCACATTAACGTGAGTGGGTTATGTATTTTTGATTCTTTGTTTGTTTAGTTTTATGGTTACCTGTCTGTGTAGGTAAACTGTACTGTAGGGGGAGTGCATTACCATAGAGCATACAGGGTTAAGGTTTTTAAGGCAGACTGTAAACCCCCCCCCCCCCCCCCCCCCCGAAACGTTGCTACCTCTCTACCTGTCTCTTCAATAAATTGTTGAATTGAACTAAGATGCTGCTGTTCTATTTTTAATTTTTTTAATTTTATTTTATTGGATTTACATTGAGGTTGGCCAGTGGCTCCTCACAGCGTGCACCTTTTGGGCTCTTTTGCTGGACCTTTTGCTGCTTTTCAAATAAGGATATAGCAGTGATGTAATATTAGGAGCTGGACCATTTTTGGCTCAGCACTCTGGATAGTGCTTGCTTATTGGTGGATAAATGTAGCCACTAATAAGCAAGTGCTCTCCAGAGTGCTGAACCAAAAATGTGCCGGCTCCTAATATTTACATTCCTGCTTTTTCAAATAAAGATAGCAATTTGATAATTGGAGTAAATTGGAAAGTTGCATAAAATTGCATACATTATCCAAATCATAACTGGGAAAAAAAATTGGGTTTAGTATCCCTTTAACATCTGTCATTCAGGAATTGTAATTTTATAGCAGAACTTTTCATGTTGGTGGCACTTTTTAGACCTAAATCATTTTGTGACACAGTAATTCAGTTGTACCAGTAAACAGAAGGTTAAACTAACTTGTTTTAAGAGATACGGACACATAAATAAATGATATAATAGCTAAATGTATTTACAAGTAACAGTATGTATGTGCAAGAATAAAAAAAAGTTTAATATCACCAATAGCTACTTACTATTTTAATGGGATGTATGAGGTTGATTGGATGAGCACAGTTTCTGAATATTTGGTGGAATATTAGATAAAGACACTCACATTTCATCATCAAGCATTATTAAGCTTCTACTTCCTATCCATATATCAGGAGCAGCAATGCACTACTAGCTGCAAAAAAACCCAACAATTTGACTTCAGCTCAGCGTTTAAGCTGCCGCCCTCAGAGCTCGGTGAGTCCGATTGACTACTGCCCACCCTGCAAACACACTGCTGGTCCCACTCACTGACTACACATGCAGTCAGGTGCCAATGGGAATAGTTTCAGTTCCCATTGAGCGGCGCCAATAGGTTAAGATGATCTGTGACCCCCTAGGTATCAATCACCTGTCAACCATGTGATATGCGTAGCAGGCAGGCGGAAAGTCAGAAACCAAAAAAAAAAAAAATTGTGCTGAAGCAGGGACACACCTACACACTGCTGCCGACACACAGTTTGGAAAGCACTGATTTATAGTGATCATAATACTGTTCCAGATGTATATATTTTGAAAGGCAGAATATATTAAGATAATAGTACCAGTAGCCTAACCAGAAAACCCTTTATCCAAACTGCTTGGAACCGGCAAAGGTTTGATTTTGGAATAGTTTTGGGTTTTGGGTTTTGAAATATTTGTATCTGTAAAATGACAGTTGTGGGAGGGGATGAAACCAAGTGTAAACAACAATCTTATGTCATTTAGGCAATATGTCCATAGTACAGATTTATACATTTAACTAAGGTAGTATCAGTTTTATTACTTTTGTGACTTACAGGCAGGGAAAATTGTCATTTTTGAAAAGTTTATTTTTAAAAATATATTAATTTAAAATGTTTGGATTTTGGGAATTTTCACCAGTACACCTAATTTTTAAGTTTTATTATTTGCCATATTTTAACATTTTTATGTTTTATTAAGAGTTTGCTGTACATAAGTCTGGGCACAGAGTGCTTAGCAAGCATCGTAGTTGGAGTCTCTCCCCCAAATAGTAGTTACATTTTGTAAACAAGTTATTTCCTGCCTCCTCTAATCATGGGTGCAGCCATTTTGAAATCTTGCTTTCGCTGCATTTCAATGCTTATTTGTCCATGTGCAGCAACTATCCTTCAGAATGATGTCTGCAGTGTAACCTAGGTTCCAAAACAGTGGCACCCGGAGTTGGAGGGAGGTGCATTTAATGTCTTTAAGGCTGACTCTGAAGAATGGTGCTGGCTCTAGTCTCATACCATAGTATGCTTTTGTGCGCAGGTGGAGAGCTCCTGGCGGAATGAGCGTATTCAGTTTGCGCCCATTTGCAAAGAGGACTGTGAGACCTGGTATGAAGACTGCAAACAGGACTACACGTGTATGGAGAACTGGCATAAGGGCTGGAACTGGACCACTGGTAAGCTGGCTACTTGCAGCAGTATCAGAACGCTAGCTTAGGATGTCCGTGTGTTTAACAGCTGCATATACAGGAACGGGGTGGGGTAACAGATAAACATATTCTAGGTATAGACATTTAATAACTGAGTAAAAGGGACATATCGGTTAGATTGTACAGCACTAGCATATTACTATGCATAATAACATAAAAAGGCTCTCTTAGTCCATTTTTAAGCACTGTTATTCTCAACATATATGTGATGCAGATTCCCTTGCTTAGCCCAGCACTGATTACTAAGTGTGTGAAGGGTCCAACCGGCAGCTATGCACATGCGCTGTTATAAACTATTAAAGGGACAGTCTACTCAAAATGAAACGTTCATGATCCAGATAGGGCATGTCAATTTTAAACAACTTTCCAAATCACTTATCATTAAATTTGCTTTGTTCTCTTGGTATTCTTAGTTGAAAGCTAAACCTAGGAGGTTCATATGCTATGTTCCCATTAAGCTACTACACTGGTGCTGTAGGTAAATGTGTATAATTATACAATACATAGCAGATTATTCAGCGTTTTTGCAGAAAACCATTTGTATAAAAGGGAACAAATCCAGCGATTATCCTATAAAACTAACTTGTGCACGGACCATTTATTTACTTTGGTTCTTCAGCCCAACATAGGGACATTCAACTAAAGAATCAGCCTATGATGTGCACAGGAGAGAGCAGCGACCGCATTAACAAAGGAACATGAATGTCAAACGCGTATGGCTTAGACAGAGACTGCAATATTTAATAGTTTTTCCAATATACTTCAGTTTCTTGGTATTCATTGTTGAAAAGTATACCTAGGTAGGCTCAAGGGCAGTAAATGTACTAACTGGAAGCTAGCAGCTGATTGGCAGAAGTACATATGCCTTACATTGGCTCACCAGATGTGCATAGCTAGCTCCCAGTAGTGCGCTACTGCAGGGGTTAAACAGTTATAAGTATGCACAAATCAGTCACTCTCACTCAGACATAAGAGGGTAGAAAGGTGTAACAGACTGTATATTGTTTGTATATGTGACCTAGACCTGTGAGTGCTGTATTATCTCCTGTTTGTATATGTGACCTAGACCTGTGTGTGCTGTATTATCTCCTGTTTGTATATGTGACCTAGGCCTGTGTGTGTGCTGTATTATCTCCTGTTTGTATATGTGACCTAGGCATGTGAGTGCTGTATTATCTCCTGTTTGTATATGTGACCTAGGCCTGTGAGTGCTGTATTATCTCCTGTTTGTATATGTGACCTAGGTCTGTGTGTGCTGTATTATCTCCTGTTTGTATATGTGACCTAGGCCTGTGAGTGCTGTATTATCTCCTGTTTGTATATGTGACCTAGGTCTGTGAGTGCTGTATTATCTCCTGTTTGTATATGTGACCTAGACCTGTGTGTGCTGTATTATCAAGTTGTTTGTATATGTGACCTAGGCCTGTGAGTGCTGTATTATCAAGTTGTTTGTATATGTGACCTAGGCCTGTGAGTGCTGTATTATCTCCAGTTGTTTGTATATGTGACCTAGGTCTGTGTGTGCTGTATTATCTCCAGTTGTTTGCATATGTGACCTAGGCCTGTGAGTGCTGTATTATCTCCTGTTTGTATATGTGACCTAGGTCTGTGAGTGCTGTATTATCTCCAGTTGTTTGTATATGTGACCTAGGTCTGTGTGTGCTGTATTATCTCCAGTTGTTTGTATATGTGACCTAGGCCTGTGAGTGCTGTATTATCTCCTGTTTGTATATGTGACCTAGGCCTGTGTGTGTGCTGTATTATCTCCAGTTGTTTGTATATGTGACCTAGGCCTGTGAGTGCTGTATTATCTCCTGTTTGTATATGTGACCTAGGTCTGTGAGTGCTGTATTATCTCCTGTTTGTATATGTGACCTAGGCCTGTGTGTGTGCTGTATTATCTCCTGTTTGTATATGTGACCTAGGCATGTGAGTGCTGTATTATCTCCTGTTTGTATATGTGACCTAGGCCTGTGAGTGCTGTATTATCTCCTGTTTGTATATGTGACCTAGGTCTGTGAGTGCTGTATTATCTCCTGTTTGTATATGTGACCTAGACCTGTGTGTGCTGTATTATCAAGTTGTTTGTATATGTGACCTAGGCCTGTGAGTGCTGTATTATCTCCTGTTTGTATATGTGACCTAGGCCTGTGAGTGCTGTATTATCTCCTGTTTGTATATGTGACCTAGGTCTGTGAGTGCTGTATTATCTCCTGTTTGTATATGTGACCTAGGCCTGTGTGTGTGCTGTATTATCTCCAGTTGTTTGTATATGTGACCTAGGCCTGTGAGTGCTGTATTATCTCCTGTTTGTATATGTGACCTAGGTCTGTGAGTGCTGTATTATCTCCTGTTTGTATATGTGACCTAGGCCTGTGTGTGTGCTGTATTATCTCCTGTTTGTATATGTGACCTAGGTCTGTGAGTGCTGTATTATCTCCTGTTTGTATATGTGACCTAGGCCTGTGAGTGCTGTATTATCTCCTGTTTGTATATGTGACCTAGGTCTGTGTGTGCTGTATTATCTCCTGTTTGTATATGTGACCTAGGCCTGTGAGTGCTGTATTATCTCCTGTTTGTATATGTGACCTAGGTCTGTGTGTGCTGTATTATCTCCTGTTTGTATATGTGACCTAGGCCTGTGAGTGCTGTATTATCTCCTGTTTGTATATGTGACCTAGGTCTGTGAGTGCTGTATTATCTCCTGTTTGTATATGTGACCTAGACCTGTGTGTGCTGTATTATCAAGTTGTTTGTATATGTGACCTAGGCCTGTGAGTGCTGTATTATCAAGTTGTTTGTATATGTGACCTAGGCCTGTGAGTGCTGTATTATCTCCTGTTTGTATATGTGACCTAGGTCTGTGAGTGCTGTATTATCTCCAGTTTTTTGTATATGTGACCTAGGTCTGTGAGTGCTGTATTATCTCCAGTTGTTTGTATATGTGACCTAGGCCTGTGAGTGCTGTATTATCTCCTGTTTGTATATGTGACCTAGGTCTGTGAGTGCTGTATTATCTCCTGTTTGTATATGTGACCTAGACCTGTGTGTGCTGTATTATCAAGTTGTTTGTATATGTGACCTAGGCCTGTGAGTGCTGTATTATCTCCTGTTTGTATATGTGACCTAGGCCTGTGAGTGCTGTATTATCTCCTGTTTGTATATGTGACCTAGGTCTGTGAGTGCTGTATTATCTCCAGTTGTTTGTATATGTGACCTAGGCCTGTGTGTACTATATTATCTTCAGTTTTTCTCTTCTCTATTCACTGCCAGGAACAAACCAGTGCCCCAATGGAAAGACTTGCAGGAAGGTCACTGAGGTTTTCCCAACGTCCAAAGATTTTTGTGAGAAATTATGGAGCAATTCCTACAAGTACACAACTCTGACCCAGAGCAGCGGGCAGTGCCTGCAGATGTGGTTTAATGCCACCAATGGAAACCCAAATGTCAAAGTAGCAAAACACTACGCGGACATCCTGAACTCCGGTGAAAGTGTCCGCCTCGGCCTGCTGCTTGTCCTGGCATCTCTCTGCCTGCAGTGGGCGCTATAAACTTGCCTTCACTCCCAGACAAGCTGCACAGCCCTCGCTTGGCTCCTGCGTTAGACAAACACATATAACACAGCAGCGCTGTCTGCTAGCCCAGAATAAAACTGCAGAAGCTATTGCCCCTGGAGGACCCATGACCCCTGTACTCTGGCTTCTTGCTGGCATCCTAAAGTAAAGGCCGATATTGTTATTCCTATGTCTGTTTTCAAGCTCCATCTTCTGTTGTGAGGTACATAGAGCTCCTCTGAAACCTCAGTATCACAAGTCTACAGAGGAGGACAGAATCACAAAGTGCCCTGAATCTGGGTCATAATGAGTCTGAGACACAGGAGAGGGGCTGACTGGGGAAATACACCTGTTTATTACATACTCTTGTTCTTCTGCACAGGAATCTTACGGGGATATAAAGGAGGATTTGGTCACTAATGGGTCTTGCCCAATGGGGTGAAAATGAGCCCTGATTGATGGACAAGGAAGTGTTTTAAGAGACATCACTCTAGTGACTTGTTCATGAAAAGGATGCTGGGACTTTGGGTATTTACAGGATTAGGTGCAGGGCACATTCTCTCTACTACTTTTTTAGCTTTGCTTAATTTTATTTAACAAAAATGTTTGAGTAGGAACCACCTCCTACAGCTCTCACACTCACTGTGCTAATGTGCCCACAGGCACCAACCTCATACTACACTAACCACCTCCTACAGCTCTGTCACACTCACTGTGCTAATGTGTCCACAGGCACCAACGTCATTCTACACCAACCACCTCCTACAGCTCTGTCACACTCACTGTGCTAATGTGCCCACAGGCACCAACATCATTCTACACTAACCACCTCCTACAGCTCTCACACTCACTGTGCTAATGTGCCCACAGGCACCAACGTCATTCTACACCAACCACCTCCTACAGCTCTGTCACACTCACTGTGCTCATGTGCCCACAGGCACCAACATCATTCTACACTAACCACCACCTACAGCTCTCACACTCACTGTGCTAATGTGCCCACAGGCACCAACATCATACTTCACTAATCACCTCCTACAGCTATGTCACACTCACTGTGCTAATGTGTCCACAGGCACCAACGTCATTCTACACCAACCACCTCCTACAGCTCTGTCACGCTCACTGTGCTAATGTGCCCACAGGCACCAACATCATACTTCACTAATCACCTCCTACAGCTATGTCACACTCACTGTGCTAATGTGCCCACAGGCACCAACATCATTCTACACTAACCACCTCCTACAGCTCTGTCACGCTCACTGTGCTAATGTGCCCACAGGCACCAACATCATTCTACACTAACCACCTCCTACAGCTCTGTCACACTCACTGTGATAATGTGCCCACAGGCACCAACATCATTCTATACTAACCACCTCCTACAGCTCTGTCAAACTCAGTGTTAATGTACCAACGTCATTCTAAGTGCACACTCCTAAACTTGTCAAGGATTACTCTTTAACAAAGGATGTCAAGAGAACTAAAAAATGATAATCGGTAAATTGGAAACTTTTTTTAGAAATTGTGTTTTCTGTGTTAGATTTAACATCTTTGTTTTTCTTGTAATTTCAAATTTTAAATATTTTGTTATATAAATACCTCCAGTTTTCTGTGAAGTGTTCTAAATATACATTTTACTGTTGCAGCAAATGGTGTCCAGAGCTCTATCCTTAATATTAAAACCTTGTTTTTTTGCATCTGTATAGTGGGGCAATGGGGAGGGAATCTGCTGACTCGGTCACTAGAAAGATTTGCAGTGAAGGATTCTGTGTAAGGTTTTTTTTTTTTAGACTTCTGAACCCTCCTTGTCTCATGACTCACCAGCTGTCCAATAAAAGTAAAATTATTAAACCTGATCTAAATGGTGCATAAGCGTTTCATTAAAGGAACAAGGAAGTACAAAAAAATTTCATGATACAGAGCATATGATTTTAAAAAACAAACAAAAAAACAACTTTCCAATTTTAATTATCAAATTTGTCCCTCTCTAAGGTATTAGTTAAAAAAAAATATTTTAATTGTGACTTCCTGTCAGGAAGTAGAGTTATTTAATGCTGTTAGAAACAAGGTCTATTGCTTTACTAGTTCCAGAGCTTGTGGCCTTTAGTGGATTGTAGGGCTGGGCGATATGGGTGGGGGGAAAAATTGCGTGTTTTTTTTTTTGTTTTTTTTTTCTATTTAATCGTGATTTTATTAAAAATTACTATAACACCTTAATTTTTCAATAAAATGTTTAACGCTACATAATCTTTTTGTACATGTTTCTCAATGTCCAATACACTCCGAGCATAAAAATACAAACCACAAAATAGTTAAAAAGTCAGTAAGTCACTTTAAAAGTTTTTGTACAATATTAACTTTATTGCTCACAACTTTGAGCTGTCCCACCGCCACACCACTTCCAGATGACTCCCACACACTCTTCAATCTCTTCCCAAATGTCCGATTCGCGGGCATTCTCCGGTCCACCCATGACAGCACACTGGTCTGCCTCTCATCCTACCTCTCCGCCTCCGTTTTCATGCCGATCTGAATATTATTATTTTTTTGGTAAAAAAAAAAAAATGGCGTACGCTTGCGGGTTTTTAAACCGCATCGACTAATCACGGTTTTAAAACCGCATTCGCAATTAATCGTGCAGCCCTAGTGGAGTGTTTGTTTTGTGAGCACATTGGTCCTATTATAATGTGTATCAATCTCCTACGTTTTATCACATCAGAGTTGTTCTAATACAAAGAAGAAAAAAGGCTTTAAGTTATTCCAGTTGGATTTGAAGAGCTGGAAGCGTTATTCCAGTTGGATTTGAAGAGCTGGAAGCGTTATTCCAGTTGGATTTGAAGAGCTGGAAGCGTTATTCCAGTTGGATTTGAAGAGCTGGAAGCGTTATTCCAGTTGGATTTGAAGAGCTGGAAGCGTTATTCCAGTTGGATTTGAAGAGCTGGAAGAGTTATTCCAGTTGGATTTGAAGAGCTGGAAGAGTTATTCCAGTTGGATTTGAAGAGCTGGAAGAGTTATTCCAGTTGGATTTGAAGAGCTGGAAGCGTTATTCCAGTTGGATTTGAAGAGCTGGAAGAGTTATTCCAGTTGGATTTGAAGAGCTGGAAGAGTTATTCCAGTTGGATTTGAAGAGCTGGAAGAGTTATTCCAGTTGGATTTTAAGAGCTGGAAGCGTTATTCCAGTTGGATTTAAATTCGGTGGGAAAAAAAATAACTGCAACATGTAAAGACAGAAAAAAACGACCGTTATCTGAAGCTTCTCCAGGTCCAGGAGATTTTCACCACCTTTGTGTACACAAAGTATATGTGGCCTAATTACTTCCGTACTGGTGATGACTTCTTTATTGGATTTGTTGGTGGGTTTGTTTTCCATAGCTTTTCTATTGTCTGCACTGGAGATGACTTTGCAGAGTTTAAAGGAATAGCATAGTCAAAATTAAACCCTCATGATTTAGATAGAGAAGCAATTATAAGCGACTTTCTAATTTACTACTCTTAATTTTTCTTAGTTCTCTTGGTATCTTTATTTGATTGTAAGCTTAGGAGCCGGCCCATTTTTGGTTTATCACCTGGGTAGTGCTTGCTGATTGTTAGCTACATTTAGACACCAATCAGCAAGCGCTACCCAGGTCTGAACCAAAAATGCTCCGGCTCTTTAGCTTACATTCTTGCTTTTTCAAATAAAGATACCAATAAAACAAATACAAATTGATAATAGGAGTAAATTAGAAAGTCTTTATTTTTTCTGTAATGTCCTTTAATAAAATAAAGTTACAATGGATTTGTAGAATAGTTATGCAAGTTTATACATCATCTTTGTTCAGTAAATTTGTATTCAGAAAAATGAATTCAGTCCTTATTTTTATCCCCTGAAATAAATTGGACACTTTTGGTCCTAAGCTAACAGTATTATTTAAAGGGATTACAATGAACATAGGCATAGAATATAGAAAACAACAAGAAAAACATGAAATCTTGCATCAGATGACAGAATATTACGGTGGCTAAACAAATGAAAAGATAAAGTGATGACGGCTGCAAGTCACCAGAACTGAATATCTTTATTTGAAGTGCAACCTAACCTTTGCTATCTTATGCAGGTAAATCTATTGAGAGCCAAACCTCATGAGTTAGCGATGATAAATCTCTATTTATGCAATGACAGTATAATTACTTGGCAAGTATGAGATTCCCCCTACGCCACCTCTGCCGCCGACAGCGCTAGGAGAATACAAGCCTAAATACCTAATGTGTGCCATTCTTATTCCTACTTATTCCGTAACCTCCTGTTAACTGTAATCTAGAGATTTCAAAGTTTCAATTGCGTGTTGAAAGTTGTGGAGGTCTTATGGCCTACAATAAAATGTTGTTGCTTGGGTTAGGTCTAAAATAAAATTCCCACCCTGTGGTTGCCGTAACTAACAGTATTGTGAGTTATTTTTTGGAGTTATGCAAATATAAACAGTTTAATAATAATGTCTAGCATAACTTTAAATAAGGCAAACATATTAACAACATAGAGTACAAACCCCCCCCACACACACCTTTTATAACATGTGAAAGTGAAACGTTGCAGCTTCTCATCGAACACTTTAAAGCTGTCTAATAGTTATATTTTCCACATGAGGTCTCATTGACCTGAGGATATCTGCATTGGGTACTCAGATTTGGTGGAAGGTGTTTTTAATTTATTCAGGTCCCTTGCTAAAATGTATAGCATGTAGGGGTTTCCATCCGGTGGTGTTTGATCTAGGATAGCATCCAAGAGACCGCCAAAGTAAAGAAGCTTTAATGACACTTGGTCCAAGGCCCCCCCAAGGCTCCGGGGTAACCACTCTGACCCCGGTCCATGATTAAATTGTGTAAGCAATCTTACTGTTCCAGGAGTGTCCCAGGGCTGAGAAAGTTTGAGAGATGTTCCCCATTTGTTATTAGAGTGATCGGTGCTGGTAGCCGAGATTTTCAACTGAGTACTATGTAGCTTCAGATTTGTTGCCGTTATAGGGCGAAGATCAGTGTCTCTTTGTTCCGGTACGTCCGTTTTTTGGTGGAAGAGATGTCGCTTGGAGATATTTCCAATTTGTGTTCTACGGTTGCAGGTGGATGTCATTATGTGTAATTGGTTGTTGGTCGACTGGTAAAGTTCCCCATTTGACTGAATGTTAGGTGGTACGGCATCCCTGGGCCCTAGGGGTAGACCGTTTCCCGAGATCATGGGTTGTAGTGTTGTTGGTGCCCTCGTTCTTGTGAGCGGTACCTTGTTCATGAGGAGTTGTAGTTCTAGCTCCGTAGGCGCCTTATCTGTTAACTGTTGGAATATTTCCTCCAGCCTAAGGAGTATTGGATCTTGTATGGTGGGGAAGGTTTCGGTCCATGTGTCGGCTGTATAGTTTGTTATTGCTCTTTTCTGCGTGGCTGTTTTGCAGTTTAGTCCTGGCAAGGAGAGAGATAAAGTTGCTATTGTGTTTTTTTTTTTTTTTTTTTAAATGTTTTCAGTTTTGGTTGAGAACCCGAGTGGGGGCCGCTGCATGTAAGGTCGCCGCTGCTACAGGCCTCAATTGTCCTCTTCCGACCCTGGGGTCATTAATACAGCAAGATAAGGTAGGATTATGTCGTAAGGCACAAAATCTATTGTTCTGGTATTGGATGCTGTGGTTGTGGAGAGATAATCAGCGGATTATACTCTCCTCTCCCGGAGTTCTAGAAAGATGCGACAGAGCCACTTCAAGGACACGCCCCCAGTTTTTTTTGTTTTGTTTTTTTAAATTGCTGCTCGTAATTTTGACTAGACTTTTCCTTTAAACACACATAGTTACAACACTTTGTTGCAGTTATAAATGTACATTTTAGTCAGTGTGTCTGTGTGTAGAAATCTCATAGTTTGTATAAAAATATATATTTCACCCTATGACCAGACATCCTTATTTTTAAGGGAAAGTTCTGAATTTGGAAGTCTGTCTCTAATGTTTCAAAGGGCAAATTCGCACACGGATTTCAGCTTAGATGTCCCAGATTTTCCTGAATTTGCCTTGCAGGTTGCTGTGTTAATCATTTAGCACAACATGAGTGCTAGTTATTTACTGTGAGAAATTGCTGTTCTCTTCTAAGGTGTGCGCACTGACACCTTATAGGGGACCGTAATTTCTCACACTAAATAAGTAGGGCTCATTTTGGGCCAGCGCATTGTTAGTTATGAACAGCGCATTTCTTGACCTTTCATGGCAGGCACCATGGTTGCCTGCAAAATGATCTGTTCCAGCAATGCAACCTTTAATCAGCAGCCCCAGTCATCTAGTGCCCTGCATAACCATGTGAGGAGCAGGGGCCACACTCGGCTCACCAGTTATCCTTAGGATACAACAATGTGGTCAATACCAACCGTTCCTAGCCAGAGGAGCATAAGCACTAAAGAACCCATACAGGTGCCCAGTACCAACGTCCCCAGACACCGCTCTTCAGACTGTGCCAGCATAAGACTATGGATGAGTTGTAGGTAGGTACGATAGACATTGTGCTCACCTTATGACAGCAGTGGTACTTGCAAACACCAATCCTACATGTACCTGACATTTATCTATCAATGTATTTCAGTTTCATTTAAAGGGACAGTATACACCATTTTTTGTTTAACTGCATGTTATAGTCACTACTATAAAGAAGAATATGCAGATACTGATATAAAAACATACCTAGAAGCTCCCAATTTAGCACTGTTAAAGTGGTTAGGCTGGGACACCCACTGAAAAGGGATGGGAAATCAGGTACAGGCAGACACTCCCCCCCCTTCCCCTCTCTCCTTTACATAAAACGGACTCCAGAGTCTGTAGACATCAATATGCATTTAAAACTTTGGGGCTTGGTTAGGAGTCTCAAAAACAGCACAATGTTATTTAAAATAAGCAAAACTATACATTGTTACAAAAAATATAAATAAAAAAATATAAATGGATCATCTTCAAAATATTTATGCAAAGAAAGATCTAGTGTACAATGTCCCTTTAAAGTCATTGTGCAGAAATGTTTCTCTGAATAGTTATAATTGATCAGATTATACATATTTCCCATAAAAATAATTTTCCACTGATACAGCTGGTATGGTTTACTTGTCTATCCTGCCAGTGTCCCCAGTATTGATGAGCGTGCATGTGTGAGAGCGAGTGTGTGTGTGTGTGAGAGCGAGTGTGTGTGAGAGCGAGTGTGTGTGTGCGCATGGGTGAGAGCGTGTGTGTGTGTGCGCATGGGTGAGAGCGAGTGTGCAGCTTTTTCCCTTAAAGGTACATGAAACCCAAAATATTTTTTTTCATGATACAGACAGAGCAAACAATGTTAACATTTAAATGTACTTCTATTATGGAATTTACTTCATTCTTTGTATCCTTTTTTGAAGGAGGGGCAATGCACTAATGGGAGCTAGCTGCACACAGATAAGCCAATAACAGGCATATGTGTGCAGCCACCAATCAGCAGCCATTTGTACATTGCTTCTCCTGAACCCACCTAGGTATGATTTTTCAACAAAGGATACCAAGAAGACAAAGTAAGTTAGATAATAAAAGCAAATTGGGAAGTTGTTTAAAATGAAATACCTGAAAGTTTAACTTTGGGGTTCATGTTGCTTTAGATTTTAAAGTAAGGATAACAGTTTTATCTCAGCAATAGTTTTTACTATTAACTTTTATTGTATTTTCACATATTAACCAAAAAAAAATCTTTTTTTTTAACCTCCTCCTGAACAAGATGAAGGGTCCAGAGTTGCCTGGGATGTCCGGTTACCTTACGTTTTTGCAAAAAAATGAACAAATAAGTGCAAGGGGCCAGGAAAGGCATTTATCTCCCCCCCCCCCCCCCAGTTTCTAGGTTTGCAAACTGAAAAGTAAAAACCCTGGGAAATGGTTTTGGAGAAGTTTTTGTGATAGATTAGAATAATGCTGTTAAATTGTCCTCATATAAGTTATAGGGGGAGCTAGTGAGCTACAAATGCAAATGAAAAGCTTATAAGAAGTGCAAACTCACTGAAATCAACTGTGCCAAAAGCCTTCTTGTGAGATATAGAGATACATTTTAAAACCAGCATTGCCACCTAATGTCTGAAAGATGTAATTACATTAGATCCACTGCAAGAGTTAGGGTGACGTTTTCAGTGCTACAAACCCTTTTATTAAAACTGCTGGGACCAGAAACGGTTTGGATTTCAGAATATTTGTATAGGGCCAAGTGTAAACGGCAATATTTTGTCATTTAGGCAAGACTTACATGTTATAATACAGCTTATACATGCAACCTAAATGCAGTTATAGATCTTTTTGTAATACTTTTGTATACATAGCACCATCAGAAAGATTGTACAGTACTGTAAGCAGAAAGCTAATAGTTTTTGTTTTAAATAAATATACATAGTAGATGACGTTGAGAAAAAAAATACAGAAGTCTATCGGGTTCAACCTATACTAATCTTAACATATCTACAATAAAAGCTTCAGTTGATTTTTAATTAATACCATTAAAAGGTGACCCATTTAACACAAACAATCATATCCCTGAATTCTGTTTATAGCCAGAAATGTATCTAAAACATTTTTAAATGTATCTAAGGTAATGGTATTTACTACCTCTTTAGGTAATGAGTTCCACAATTTAATTGCTCTTACAGTAAAAAAAATAAAAATAAAGGTATTATCTATATTGTTAAACTATAACAATTTTGAAGTTGACTGTCCCTTTAATTTCTCCATTCCCCTTATTTGTTTTGTGGCTCTTCTCTGAACTTTTTCTAAGTCTGCAATGTCTCTTTTAGAGATTGGTCCCTAGAACTGCACTCCATACTCTAGGTGAGGTCTTACCAGGGGTTTATATAGTGACAGAATTATGCTTTCCTCCATCGCATCAATGCCTCTTTTAATACATGTTAGTATCTTATTAGCCTTAGAAGCCCCTGCTCTGCATTTTGCACCCATCTTTAGCTTGTTATCTATTACTACTCCCAAATACTTTTCCTCCTCTGTTTGGCTAAGTCTAGTTCTATTTAAGTAATAGGGGGGATGGATACAGCGCCGTTAGCCCTAGGGATTAATATACACACTACAAATAGGACGATGAAAAAAAGTATTTAAAATGTATTCACCATTAACAGTAAAATATATAAAAAATATAAAGTATATAGATAATTAGTTAATATCTATGCTGTTATGATGAACAGCTAATCCCTATTAGGGAAATACTAAAACCAATACGTTAGTCGCAGACCTGTCTAAGATACTGACATATATGCAGTGAAGGCAAATAAAGGAAAAAAACTTGTCAACTAATGACTATACAAAAACTAAACGTGGCAGCTGGTCTTAAAGGGCAACTAAACCCAAAATCTTTCTTTCATGATTCAGATAGAGAATAGAAATTTAAACAACATTACAATTTACTTCTATTATTTATTTTGCTTCATTGTTTAGATATCCTTAGTTGAAGAAAAAGCAATGCACATGGTGAGCCAATCACATGAGGCTTCTATGTGCAGCAACCAATCAGCAGCTACTGAGCATATCTAGATATGCTTTTCAGCAAAGAATATCAAGAGAATAAAACAAATTAGATAATAGAAGTAAATTAGAAAGATGTTTAAAATTGCATTCTCTTTCTAAATCATGAAAGAAAAAATGTGGGTTTCATGTCCCTTTAAGCACGAAAAGATGTCAATTATGGATCCATAATTTGAGTGCTGAGAACTAAATAAAATAAGTAAAAGCTAAGTGACAATGGTCTACAATGTGCTAAATAGGGTAAATAAACACAGATACAAATGTCTCAGTAATAGACAGAGACATGGACACAGAGGTTATAATAGGCAGATACATGCACTCACATGCAATAATAGACAGAGAAAGGGAAACACACGTAGTAATAGAGACATGCACATACAGGCAGCAATAGACAGAGACATGCACATACAGGCAGCAATAGACAGAGACATGCACACGCAGGCAGCAATAGACAGAGACCTGTACACACAGGCAGGAATAGATAGGTATACACACCAGCAATAATAGGCAGATGCATGCACACACAGGTAGTATTAGACAGACATGCACACACAGGCAATAATAGGCAGATACATGCACACACAGGTAGTATTAGACAATTACTGCCTGTGTGTGCATGTCTCTGTCTAATACTACCTGTGTGTGCATGTATCTGCCTATAACTGCCTGTTTGTGCATGTCTCTGTCTATTACTGACTGTGTGTGCATGTCTCTGTCTAATACTACCTGTGTGTGCATGTATCTGCCTAAGACATGCGCACACACAGGTAGTAATTGACAGACATGCACAGTTAGTAACAGACTGAGACATCCACACACAGGTTGTAATAGACAGACATTCACACACATGCAGTAATAAAGAGAGGCATGCACACACAGACAATAATAGGCAGATACATGCACTCACAGGCAGTAATAGACACAGAAAGGGAAACGCACATAGTAATAGACAGACATTCGCACACACAGGCAGTAATAGACAGATGTGCACACACAGGCAGGAATAGTTAGTCATACACACACACAGGCAGGAATAGGAAGATACACACGCGCACACACAGGCAGTAATAGGCAGATCCATGCACACACAGGCAGGGATAGATAAGCATACACACACAGGCAGTAATAGGCTGATACATGCACACACAGGCAGTAATAGGTCGATACATGCACACACAGGCAGTAATAGGTCGATACATGCACACACAGGCAGGGATAGATAGGCACACACACACAGGCAGTAATAGGCTGATACATGCACACACAGGCAGGGATAGATAGGCACACACACACAGGCAGTAATAGGCTGATACATGCGCACACACAGGCAGTAATAGGCTGATACATGCACACACAGGCAGTAATAGGCTGATACATGCACACACAGGCAGTAATAGGTCGATACATGCACACACAGGCAGGGATAGATAGGCACACACACACAGGCAGTAATAGGCTGATACATGCACACACAGGCAGGGATAGATAGGCAGATATATATACACACAGGCAGTAATAGGCAGATATATACACACACAGGCAGGGATAGATAGGCATACACACATACCTCCCAACATTTCAAAATTCAAAAGAGGGACACCCCCCCCCCCCCCCGCGGCAAAAAATGTAAATGTGGTGGGCATGAGCGGGGGCGGGGCTTCAAAAATCATAAGACCAAAGTAATATAAATAAAGTCATATCTTTTAATACTCTTAGGTAGCAAATCAAACACAAGCTCAAACCACTGGTATAGCTATGTGAGCTCTGTATTTTATTAACCTTTGCAGAGACAGGGCTAAATATTTCCTCATTAATATTCTATATTCTGGCCTTTAAAGTTAGCAAAAATGCACAGTAACCCACTACATAGCATACACTTATACAGGCGCACACACACACTACATAGCATACACTTTATACATACAGATACACACAAACACACACACACACAGCATACACTTATACATGTAGATACACACACTACAATGCATACACTTATACATGCAGATATACACACACACCCACTACATAGCATACACTTATACATGCAGATACACACTACATAGTATACACTTACACATGCAGATACACACACACACTACATAGCATACACTTACACATGCACACACACACTACAATGCATACACTTATACATGTAGATACACACACTACATAGCATACTTATACATGCAGATACACACACCACACACACACACACACACACTACATAGCATACACTTATACATGTAGATGCATACACTTATACATGAAGATACACACACACTACATAGCATACACTTATACATGAAGATACACACACACTACATAGCATACACTTATACATGAAGATACACACACACACACACACACACACACACACTGTCAAGGTTTTTCCCTGTTTTGTTTGCCATGTGTTGCTGGCAGCCATTTTACTCACCTCTCTTGCTGACTATGGCGCATTGTGAGGGTTGCTGCTCCATTTCCTGCACTTCCTTTTATGGCCAGACTGGTGTGCATCATCTGTGTGAGACAGGATGCAGTCTCAGAATTGTGATGTCATCCCTTATTATTTAAAGGGCCTCTGTTCAGTGTGCTTTGCCTTTGCGTTGTCTCAGACCTGTTTGTGAGAGTTCCTGTGTATTACCTGGCTGCCTGATGTCCTTCCTGGTTCCTGATCCCTGGCTTGTTCCTGACTCTGCTGTTTTCCTTGTTCCTGATTCCGGCTCGTCTGACTATTCGCTTTGGCTCCTGGCTCGTCTACCAACTCTGGTTTTGACTCCTGGCTTGTTATTTGACTTGTGGACTTTTTATTATTTTTTGCTATTATTAAAGGTGTGATTATTTTTGCACTTCTCGTCTCAGTCTGATTCCTGGCACCCTGACATTACGCAAAGGCCATGAATCCTGATGGTGCTAATAATCCACCTTTACCTGCCATCATTTCCAGGATGAATGTACAGGATCACAGCTTGGATCAATTTGCACTAGCAATGCAAACCCTGCTGACTCGCACTGCACATTTGGACCAACGTGTCCCGCAAGTTATGGCTGCTCCTGTTTCCACTGCTGCACCTATGCCTACCAGGAGCATGTCCGGTTCTGCACCTCTACCTCAGCGATATGGAGGCGATCCTATTCAGTGCAGTGGGTTTTTGAACCAGGTGGGCATTTACTTTGAGATGTTACCTCAGGCGTTTCCCTCTGACAGAGCGAAGGTGGGATTTCTCATCTTGTTACTCTCTGACACAGCTCTTGCCTGGGCTAATCCCTTGTGGGAGACTAATAAACCTGTGATTTCAAATTACCCTGAATTTGTGGCCTCCTTTCAAAGGGTATTTGATGTTCCGGCTCACTCCTCCTCTGCTGCTAAATGACTCGTCCATTCAGCAAGGTACAAGATCTGTTGCTCAGTATGCCATTGAGTTCCGTACGCTTGCTGCAGAGGTAGGTTGGAACAATGAAGCTCTTGCTTCTGTCTTCTTTCATTGGCTCTCTGATGCAATTAAAGACGAAGTTGCTGCCAGAGATTTACCAGAGGATCTCGAGGCATTGGTGTCTTTTTTGATCCTAATTGACATCAGACTCAGAGAGAGGCCCTCTTTCAAGGAGCGCTTGTGGAAGCCTCCTGTTCCATTGTCTCCTACATGTTCGTTCCCACCCATGCCTCCCTCTCCTCCCATGCCTCCTGGTCCCGAGTCACCAGGTACTGCTGAGCCAATGCAGTTGGGATTCACGTGTCTCTCCACGTCGGAGAGGGCCTTTAGGAGGAGGGAGGGGCTCTGCTTCTATTGTGGGTTACAGGGCCACCTTTTGAAGTCTTGTCCTACACGGCCGGGAAATGCTCACACCTAAGGTCCTGTTGGGGGGCAGACCTTGGGTGGTTTATCCTCGTCCCCGGAACCGCTAAAGGAAAAACCTTTGGTCACGGTTGTCCTTTCCTGGGTGGACTCCTCCATAGTCACTCAGGCTCTTGTTGACTCCGGTGCTGCGGGCTATTTCATTGACAGTGCTTTTGTATCAAAGCACTCCATTCCTGTTTTGCCTCGGTCCGTTCCGCTTGCTATTGAGGCCATTGATGGCAGGCCCCTTCAGCCCGCACTCGTTACTCACAAAACTGCTCCGTTGTCCATGGCTGTTGGGGCTCTCCATTTTGAAACCCTCCAGTTCCAGGTGATAAACTCTCCACATTTTCCGGTTGTTCTGGGTTATCCCTGGCTCCAAAAGCACAATCCCACTCTCGACTGGCGCAGGTCCGAAATTTTGTCATGGTCCCCGCAATGTATTTCCACTTGTCTTCGGAAACCAGTTATAGCCTTGTGCACTTCTTCAGTATCTCAATTGCCAGAGGAGTACCGAGAGTTCCTAGACTTTTTTGACAAGGTGCGTGCCGGTACATTGCCTCCTCACCGGTCTTACGATTGTGCCATAGACCTGCAACCCGGAAGCCATTCCTCCTCGGGGCCGGTTGTAGCCTCTGTCTGTTGCAGAGAATTGTGCTATGGAGGAGTATGTTGCCGATGCTCTGTCACGGGGGATCATCCGCAAATCCTGCTCTCCTGCAGGGGCTGGCTTCTTCTTTGTGAAGAAAAAGGGTGGCGAGTTAAAACCATGCATTGATTATAGGGGTCTTAATCATCTTACCATTAAGAATGCTTACCCTAGGAACTCTTTGATCGCCTCAAGGGAGCTACGGTCTTTTCTAAACTTGATTTGAGAGGAGCGTACAATCTCGTTAGGATTAAGGAGGGCCACAAATGGAAAACAGCATTTAACACAAGGAGCGGGCATTATGAGTATTTTGTAGTGCCCTTTGGCCTATGTAATGCTCCTGCTGTTTTTCAGGAATTTATTAATGATGTCCTACGAGATATGTTGCAACAGTGTGTTGTGGTGTACTTAGACGACATCCTCATACTCACCCACACTTGAGGCTAATCGTTCTGTTACACGGGTTCTTCAGAGACTATGTGAGAATGGCCTGTTTTGTAAACTCGAGAAATGTGAGTTTCATCAGACTCAAGTAACCTTCCTAGGTTATGTTATCTCCATTGCAGGGTTCTCCATGGATCCTGACAAGTTATCTGCAGTTCTGCAGTGGCTTCGCCTAGTTGGTCTTCGGTCTATTCAACGTTTTTTGGGGTTCGCCAATTATTATAGAAAGCTTATTAAAAACTTTTCGTCCTTGGTCAAACATATCACAGACATGATCCGTAAAGAGAATGATCCACTTAATTGGTCACCTACTGCCATTAAGGCCTTTGATAGTCTTAAGACTGCCTTTGCTGCCGCTCCAGTTCTGGCTCATCCTAACCCTGTCCTGCTTTTCGCTCTTGAGGTCAATGCGTCTGAGACTGGAGTAGGTGCCCTCTTGTCTCAACGTCCTACCCCTGACAGTCCCTTGCATCCATGTGGTTTCTTCTCTAAGAAATTGTCTCCAGGGAATGTGCAATTATGAAATTGGCAACGGGGAATTACTGGCCATAATTTTGGCACTCAAGGAATGGAGGCATCTTCTCGAGGCTACTAGCGTGCCAGTGCTCATTCTTACTGACCACAAGAATTTAACTTATCTATCTGAAGCAAAACGTTTGTCGCCCCGACAGGCCAGATGGGCGCTATTTTTGTCTCAGTTTAATTATGTGGTCTCCAACCTGCCTGGTAGTAAGAATGTTAGGGCTGATGCCCTTTCTCGACAATTTTCGCCTCTGTCCAAGGAGGAGTCTGTACCTACTCCTGTTATACCTCCTGACCATATTTTGGCTACCATACGTACTAATTTGACTTCTCCCTTGGGGGAGGAGATCCTGGCTGCACAAACCAATGCACCTCCTGAGAAACCTAGTGGTAAGTGTTTTGTTTCTGAAAATCTTTGCACTAAACTTTTGCACACTTACCACTATCCTAAAGCCGCAGGTCACCCAGGCAAGAACCAAATGATTTGGTCTGTCACTCGACAATTCTGGTGGCCAGGTCTTATCCTTATGGTGGTTGACCGTTTTTCTAAAATGTCACATTGCATTCCCTTGATAAAGCTGCCTACAGCTCAGGAGCTTGCTTCAATTTTTGCCCGAGAGGTCTTCCGTTTACATGGGTTACCCAAGGAGATGGTCGGACCGGGGTAGCCAGTTTGTCTCCAGATTTTGGCGTTCCTTTTGTGCTCAAATGGGGATCCAGCTTTCCTTCTCCTCGGCATATCGCCTTCAATTCAATGGGGCTGCGGAGCAGGCTAATCAAGCTCTGGAACAGTTCCTCTGTTGCTATGTCTCAGATCACCACAATAATTGGTCTGAACTGTTACCTTGGGCAGAGTTTGCTCGTAATAGTGCTATTAATGCTTCCTCCAAGTTATCCCCGTTCATTGCGAATTATGGGTTTCAACCATCCTTGTTGCCCGATTCATTCATGTCTCAGGGTATTCCAGCTTTGGAGGAGCATCTCCGGCAACTCCGTTCCACGTGGGTGCAGATTCAGGATTGCCTTCCTCGTTCTATGCAGCGCCAAAAGTTCCAGGCTGATCGTAGGTGTCTGCCCGCACCTTCCTACCAGGTTGGTGAGAGAGTTTGGCTGTCCTCCCGCAACTTGAACCTTCATGTGCCTTCCAATAAATTGGTTCCCCGTTATGTTGGTCCTTTTCAAATACTCCAACGGGTTAATCCTGTGGCCTACGCTCTTGACCTTCCTCCTGCTATGTGCATCTCCAATGTTTTTCATATCTCCCTCTTGAAACCATTGGTTTGTAATCGGTTTACCACTGTGTTGCCTTGTCCCCGTCCTATCTTTGTTGACAACCATGAGGAGTATGAGGTCGTCGGCATTATTGACTCTCGTATGTCCAGGGGCCGTATACAGTATTTGGTTCACTGGAGGGGCTACGGTCTGGAGGAGCTTTCTTGGGTTCCCTCCTCTGATGTTCATGCTCCCGCCCTCCTCCGTGCCTTCCATGCCCGTTGTCAGGATTCCCCTTGCATACCTGCCTACCTGAGTTAAACTCCTCCTCCTTTACCTTTTAAATCCTGTCTGAGCCCTGTTCCTAGTGCTTAGTAATTTTGATTCCTTGCACTGAGAAGTCAGAGAGACCTAAGCTGCATCTCCACTGGATTAACCAGTTACTCCTAACAGCTAAATTAGATTCTCAACCGGACTTTACTCTGGGTTCAAATCTCCTCTGGAATACAATTTCCTCTGTTCACCTAATAAGATTATTGTCTGGACTTTACTCAGTTTTCATGTGGATTACAAACTCCTGATCTATACTGAGAATCTGTGCTGACACCATTTTGAGACTCAATCAGTTCCACTTTCACTCGCTACAACGCTATTATATACCAAGGCATTACCTAGGATTTCTACTACAATATCACTAACTTTATCACTTCGGTGTTAAACTTACTTATGAATCTTGCTTGGATATCATAATTGTTTCCTATAGCGAGCCTCCGATCAGCTGCTGCGGCTACAGCGTGTGACGTCACGTGTCACTCAAACACGCTTCTGCCGATCACGCCCACAGTAAGCGCTACAGCACCACAGCCTCTGCTCGCAGTAACAGCTCTATTCCTCTGATCAGATAAGGCGAGTAACAACATCGGAACGCTCCCTAAATTGTGTTCTATACACCTCACCTGAAATCACTCCTGCATCCTCTCTGTATTACTCATGAAGCTGAACTCTGTAGGTGGAGATTGAGCATATTGTAATAGTAAATAGTATTACAATAAGAATCTTTTGTCTATCAATTCCACTTTCTAATAAGGCAATCTTACAAGTTATTATTTGCCATAAACAGTCAGTGGTACATTCTTATAATAGAATGTTTACAGCTGTGATCAGTAAACTAACTAAAGGAAGAATATAGGCAACATATCACATTCAAATCCTGTATCCTCCTTACACCCGTTTCCCCAATAAGCCTTTTGTCCTCCCGCGGGGGAGGGGTCGTTGAGGGGAGGGCACTGTTGGGGGTTTTTCTCTGTTTTGTTTGCCATGTGCTCCAGCCATTTTACTCACCTCTCTTGCTGACTGTGGTGCATTGTGGGGGATGCTGCTAATTTCCTGCACTTCCTTTTATTGCCAGACTGGTGTGCATCATCCGTGTGAGACAGGATGCAGTCTCAGAATTGTGATGTTATCACTTATTATTTAAAGGGCCTCTGTTCAGTATGCTTTGCCTTTGTGTTGTCTCAGACCTGTTTGTGAGAGTTCCTGTGTATTACCTGGCTGCCTGATGTCCTTCCTGGTTCCTGATCCCTGGCTTGTTCCTGACTCTGCTGTTTTCCTTGTTCCTGATTCCGGCTCGTCTGACTATTTGCTTTGGCTCCTGGCTCGTCTGACTACCAACTCTGGTTTTGACTCCTGGCTTGTTATTTGACTTATGGACTTTTTATTATTTTTTGCTATTAATAAAGGTGTGATTATTTTTGCACTTCTCGTCTGTCTGATTCCTGGCACCCTGACACACACATTACATAGCATACACTTATTCATGAAGATACACACACACACACTTATACATACAGATACACACACACACACACTACACAGCTTACACTTATACATACAGATACACACACACACACACACACACTTATACATGCAGATACACACACACTTATACATGCAGATACACACACACACTACATAGTATACACTTACACACGCAGATACACACACACACACACACAGATACACACACACACACTACATAGTATACACTTATACATGCAGATACACACACTTCATAGCTTACACTTATACATGCAGATACACACACTACACAGCATACACTTACGCAGGGATAGATAGGCATTCACACTCAGGCAGTAATAGCAGACACACACACACAGGCAGGGATAGATAGGCATACACACACTCACTCAGGCAGTAATAGGCAGATACACACACACACACGCACGCGCGCGCAGGGATAGATACTCACACTCAGGCAGTAATAGCAGACACACAAACACACAGGCAGGGATAGATAGGAATTTACACACACACTCAGGCAGTAATAGCAGACACACACACAGGCAGGGATAGATAGGCATACACTCACTTAGGCAGTAATAGGCAGATACACACACACACACGCAGGGATAGATAGGCACACTCACACTCAGGCAGTAATTGCAGACACAGGCAGGGATAGATAGGCATACACACACACACACACTCAGGCAGTAATAGGCAGATACACACACATACACACACACACACAGGGATAGATAGGCACACACTCAGGCAGTAATAGCAAACACACACACAGGCAAGGATAGATAGGCATACACACACACACGGGCAGTAATAGGAGACACACACACACACAGGCAGGTATAGATAGGCATACACACACACTCAGGCAGTAATAGCAGATACACATACACACAGGCAGGGATAGATAGGCACACACACTCACGCAGTAATAGCAGACACACACACACACAGAGGCAGGGATAGATAGGCATACACACACACTCATGCAGTTATAGCAGACACACACAGGCAGGGATAGATAGGCATACACACACTCATACAGTAATAGCAGATACACACACTCATGCAGTAATAGCAGATACACACACACGCAGGGATAGATAGGCATATACACACACACACACACTCAGGCAGTAATAGCAGATACACACAGGGAGGGATAGATAGGCATACACACACACACACTCAGGCAGTAATAGGCAGATACACACACACACACACAGGGAGGGATAGATAGGCATACACACACACTCAGGCAGTAATAGCAGATACACACACACACACACACACACACACAGGGAGGGATAGATAGGCATACACACACTCAGGCAGTAATAGGCAGATACACACACACACACGCAGGGATAGCTAGGCGCACACACACACTCAGGCAGTAATAGCAGATACAAAAAAAAAAGCATAATGTCAAAAAGATTTTTTTTATTTTTTATTCAACAGTCCTTAACAGAAAACCTGTTCCTTAGTATGTGGAAAGCCAATTTTGATAAAGCACTTTATTTAATTAGCTCAGTAAAACGAAAAAATATGTACATATCATTATGTAAAGACCATGAATAATTTGTAATATGCATAAAACATCACCTCTTTAGTGACAGATCAGTGAGATAGGAGGGACATCCTAAAACATTTAATGTGAAAATGGCTTAATGTAGCTTAATGAGTAAAAAAGTGGCCAAATGTTAATCAATTGCTGCATAATTTTGCACAACCCAAGATTTCCACTATCCAAGCCTATCCTAGAGGTTTCATGGATTTTGGAATTCCACAAGGCAAATGAGTGACATTAAGTTTGGTTTTTTGGGGAGCTTAATGTGGCTTAACGTACAAAATTGAACTTAGATGTTAACCAATTTCCACCAAACGTACCACAATACTTTAATCTATGGATTCAAACATATTCTGAAAATTTCAGAACATTTTATAAAACATACCAATAGTTATTCACATTTAACTATTTTTTTAAAATCCTAAAACATTTAATGTGAGCAGCTTAATGTAAAAAGAGCTTAATGTAGCAAAATTCACCTAAACATCGATCAATTGCCTTGAAACTTGGCACAAACTCAGTTTGTCACTTTCCAAACCTATCCTAGATGTTTCATGGTATTTGGTTTCCCACAAGGCAAATGAGTGACATTAAGTTTGTTTTTGGGGAGCTTAATGTGGCTTAACGTACAAAATTAAACTTAGATCTTAACCAATTTCCCCCAAACTTCTCACTATATTAATCTATTTATTCAAACATAGTCTGAAAATTTCAGGAAATTTGCTAAAACATACCAAAAGTTATTCGAAATTAACAATTTTTTTACAATCCTAAAACATTTAATGTGAGCAGCTTAATGTTAAAAGAGCTTAATGTACAAAAATTCACCAAAACTTCAATCAATTGCCTTGAAACTTGGCACAAACTCAGTTTTTCACTTTCCAAACCTATCCTAGAAGTTTCATGGATTTTGGTGTCCCACAAGGCAAATGAGTGACATTAAGCTTGTTTTTGGGGAGCTTAATGTGGCTTATTGAGTAAAAAAGTGGCCAAATGTTAATCAATTGCTACATAATTTTGCACAACCCAAGATTTCCACTATCCAAGCCTATCCTAGAAGTTTCATGGATTTTGGTTTTCCACAAGGCGAATGAGTAACATTAAAGGGACATTAAACACTAAATACATGCTAGATAGAATGATGCATTCAAAGAAAAGATTAGTCCATGAGTAACATGTAGATGTATTTTTTAAAGTTTCATTAGTTGTTTAAAAAGTGACAAAATAAGTGTAAAGTTTTAGTGTCTATAAAACACTGGGAGCTGCCATGTTGTAACTTGTGTTACCTTCTCTGCTGTGGCCAATTAGGGACCGTTATAAATAGGTCACTAGAGTGTGCAGCCAATGGTTGTGCTGGATTTAACAGTGTTCTGCACTTCCATTTCTAACGGGAACTGAAAAGCTCACAATTTCAGAATGGAATTACAGGCAAAAGGGACAAAATAAATAATGAAAGTATATTGCAGAGTTGTTTTATTATATACAATTTATCATGTTATATTACCATCTCAAAGTGTTTAATGTCCCTTTAAGCTTGTTTTTTGGGGAGCTTAATGTGGCTTAACGTACAAAATTAAACTTAGATCTTAACCAATTTCCCCCAAACTTCTCACAATACATTAATCTATCTATTCAAACATATTCTGAAAATTTCAGGAAATTTGATAAAACATACCAAAAGTTATTCGAATGTAACAATTTTTTTTACAATCCTAAAACATTTAATGTGAGCAGCTTAAAGGGCCATAATACCCAAATGTTTAAACACTTGAAAGTGATGCAGCATAGCTGTAAAAAGCTGACTAGAAAATATCTCCTGAACATCTCTATGTAAAAAAGAAAGATATTTTACCTCAAAAGTTCCTCAGTAGCCACCTCCCATTGTAAAGGATTTCTAAGCAGCATTTTAGTGTGTCTGTCCTGGGACATCTGAAGGGGCGAGCTTACGTTCACTCTCATCTTATTTCACCAATCAGGTAAAGGAAGTTTACTATGAAATCTCATGAGTCAAGTCAAATCTCATGAGATCACAGTAAAAGTTCATGACCTCAGCACTGCTGATGCTGATTGGCTGCTGTTCATTTCTTCATTTTTTTTAATTTTTTTACCTGCAGCTGGGAGCAGTTGAGTATAACTTTTTACACAGAACTTACTCTGCTGAGCTGAGGAAATTGTGAGGTAAAATATCTTCCTTTTTTACATAGAGATGCTCAGGGGATATTTTCCTGTCAGCTTTTTACAGTTATACTGCATCAGTTTCAAGTGATTTAGCATATGAGTATTATGTCCCTTTAATGTAAAAAGAGCTTAATGTACCAAAATTCCCCTAAACATCAATCAATTGCCTTGAAACTTGGCACAAACTCAGTTTGTCACTTTCCAAACCTATCCTAGAAGTTTCATGGTATTTGGTTTCCCACAAGGCAAATGAGTGACATTAAGCTTGTTTTTTGTGGAGCTTTATGTGGCTTAAATAACAAAATTGAACTTAGATCTTAACCAATTTCCCCCAAACTTCTCACAATACGTTAATCTATCTATTCAAACATATTCTGAAAATTTCAGGAAAATTGATAAAACATACAAAACGTTATTCACATTTAAAAATTTTTTTACAATCCTAAAACATTAAGGGGCCCATTTATCAAAGGGCTTGCGGACCTCATCCGACACTGCGGATCAGGTCCGCAAGACCTCGCTAAATGCGGAGAGCAATACGCTCTCCGCATTTAACATTGCACCAGCAGCTCACAATAGCTGCTGGTGCAACGCCGCCCCCTGCTGACTCGCGGCCAATCGGCCGCCAGCAGGGAGCTGTCAATCAACCCGATCGTATTCGATTGGGTTGATTTCCGGCGATTCCTGTCCGCCTGCTCAGAGCAGGCGGACAGGGTTATGAAGCAGCGGTCTTTAGACCGCTGCTTCATAAGTTGTGTTTCTGGCGAGTCTGAAGACTCGCCAGAAACACGGCCCTTCAAGCTCCGTACGGAGCTTGATAAATGGGCCTGTTAATGTGAGCACCTTAATGTAAAAAGAGCGTAATGTACCAAAATTCACTAAAACTTCAATCAATTGCCTTGAAACTTGGCACAAACTCAGTTTTTCACTTTCCAAACATATACTAGAAGTTTCATGGATTTTGTTGTCCCACAAGGCAAATGAGTGACATTAAGCTTGTTTTTTGGGGAGCTTAATGTGGCTTAATGAGTACAAAAGTGGCCAAATTTAATCAATTGCTGCATAATTTTGCACAACCCAAGATTTCCACTATCCAAGCCTATACTAGAAGTTTCATGGTATTTGGTGTCCCACAAGGCAAATGAGTGACATTAAGCTTGTTTTTTGGGGAGCTTAATATGGCTTAACATACAAAATTGAACTTAGATGTTAACCAATTTCCCCCAAACTTCTCACAATATATTAATCTATTTATTCAAACATAGTCTAAAAATTTCAGGACATTTGATAAAACATACCAAAAGTTATTCGAAATTAACAATTTTTTTACAATCCTAAAACATTTAATGTGAGCAGCTTAATTTTAAAAGAGCTTAATGTACCAAAATTCACCAAAACTTCAATCAATTGCCTTGAAACTTGGCACAAACTCAGTTTTTCACTTTCCAAACCTATCCTAGAAGTTTCATGGATTTTGGTGTCCCACAAGGCAAATTAGTGACATTAAGCTTGTTTTTGGGGAGCTTAATGTGGCTTATTGAGTAAAAAAGTGGCCAAATGTTAATCAATTGCTACATAATTTTGCACAACCCAAGATTTCCACTATCCAAGCTTATACTAGAAGTTTCATGGATTTTGGTTTTCCACAAGGCGAATGAGTGACATTAAGCTTGTTTTTTGGGGAGCTTAATGTGGCTTAACGTACAAAATTAAACTTAGATCTTAACCAATTTCCCCCAAACTTCTCACAATACATTAATCTATCTATTCAAACATATTCTGAAAATTTCAGGAAATTTGATAAAACATACCAAAAGTTATTCGCATTTAACAATTTTTTTTACAATCCTAAAACATTTAATGTGAGCAGCTTAATGTAAAAAGAGCTTAATGTACCAAAATTCACCTAAACATCGATCAATTGCCTTGAAACTTGGCACAAACTCAGTTTGTCACTTTCCAAACCTATCCTAGAAGTTTCATGGTATTTGGTTTCCCACAAGGCAAATGAGTGACATTAAGCTTGTTTTTTGGGGAGCTTTATGTGGCTTAACGTACAAAATTGAATTTAGATCTTAACCAATTTCCCCCAAACTTCTCACAATACATTAATCTATCTATTCAAACATATTCTGAAAATTTCAGGAAAATTGATAAAACATACAAAACGTTATTCACATTTAACAATTTTTTTACAATCCTAAAACATTTAATGTGAGCACCTTAATGTAAAAAGAGCTTAATGTACCAAAGTTCACTAAAACTTCAATCAATTGCCTTGAAACCTGGCACAAACTCAGTTTTTCACTTTCCAAACATATACTAGAAGTTTCATGGATTTTGGTGTCCCACAAGGCAAATGAGTGACATTAAGCTTGTTTTTTGGGGAGCTTAATGTGGCTTAATGAGTAAAAAAGTGGCCAAATGTTAATCAATTGCTGCATAATTTTGCACAACCCAAGATTTCCACTATCCAAGCCTATCCTAGAAGTTTCATGGTATTTGGTGTCCCACAAGGCAAATGAGTGACATTAAGCTTGTTTTTTGGGGAGCTTAGTGTGGCTTAACATACAAAATTGAACTCAGATCTTAACCAATTTCCCCCAAACTTCCCACAATACATTAATCTATCGATTCAAACATATTCTGAAAATTTCAGGAAATTTGATAGAACATACCAAAGGTTATTCACATTTAATATCTTTTTTTACAATCCTAAAACATTTAATGTGAGCAGTTTAATGTTAAAAGAGCTTAATGTACCAAAATTCACTAAAACTTCAATCAATTGCCTTGAAACCTGGCACAAACTCAGTTTTTCACTTTCCAAACATATACTAGAAGTTTCATGGATTTTGGTGTCCCACAAGGCAAATGAGTGACATTAAGCTTGTTTTTTGGGGAGCTTAGTGTGGCTTAACGTACAAAATTGAACTCAGATCTTAACCAATTTCCCCCAAACGTCCCATAATACATTAATCTATCTGTTTAAACATGTTCTGAAAATGTAAGGACATTTGATAAAACATAACAAAAGTTATTCACATTTAAATATGTTTTTAACAATCCTAAAACATTTCGGGCCCATTTATTAAGCTCCGTATGGAGTTTGAGGGCCCATGTTTCTGTCGAGCCTTTAGGCTTGCCAGAAACACCAGTTATGAAGCAGCGGTCTAAAGACCCCTGCTCCATAACCTGTCCGCCTGCTCTGAGGAAGCGGACAGACATTGCCGCGTTTCAACCCAATCGAATACGATCAGGTTGATTGACAGCCACCTGCTAGCGGCCGTTCATAAGAGCTGCTGGTGCAATGCTGAATGTGGAGAGCGTATTGCTCTCCGCATTCAGCGATGTCTGTCGGACCTGATCCGCTGATCGGATCATGTCAGACAGACACATAATAAATAGGCCCCTTCATGTGAATGGCTTATGCAAAAAAAGAGCTTAATGTACCAAAATTTGCCTAAACATCAATCAATTGCATTGAAACTTGGTACAAATTCAGTTTTTCACTTTCAAAACCTATCCAAGAAGTTTCATGGTATTTGGATTCCAACAAGGCAAATAAGTGATATTAAGTTTGGTTTTTTGGGGAGCTTAATGTGGCTTAACGTACAATATTTAACTTAGATCTTAACCAATTTCCCCCAAACTGCTCAAAATACATTAATCTATCTATTCAAATATTTTCTGAAAAATTTAGGACATTTGATAAAACATACCAAAAGTTATTTACATTAAACCATTTTTTTACAATCCTAAAACATTTAGGGGCCAATTTATCAAAGCTTCAACTGATAATACGATGGAATCCACTAGAATCTCACGTCATATCTGATGCAAATGGAATCTGCCGTAATTATCAAAGTGTCAAGATCGTCAAATGTTGAAATGTGTGACATAATATACCCTCCCACGATCTCAATCTGACGCAGATCAATGCTTGCGTCATCCCAGATGTTTGAATACACATTCGACTCTATATGACCCTTTTTCCAATTTACCAAACATTTAACAGGTACACTTGCATCTATTCCAGTGCAGCATACCGATCGTTCAAACCACTACCCTTGAGGCCGCGGATGCCATAGAAATCAATTGGAGTCTGAAAACACAGGAAGGTTATGTTCGATTTCTGCAAGACGATAAAGCATATTAAATAATAAAAGTAAATTATAAACTTTATTAAAATTCTATACTCTTTCTAAATCAAACAATATTATTGCTCCAAATTTGGTGCAAAGTAATGCTTCAATTTTGATGCACTAGTAGATATAGGGATAAAAATGAAATACATTACTACTTATGGATTATGTTACATCTTTGTCTATTATTACAAAGCAAGAGGACAATATTATTGCTCCAAACTTGGTGCACTAGTAGATATAGAGATACAAATTAAATAAATACATAACATAATATAGCTAACTTCCTTTTTTATTTTTTTTGTTTTTTTTTTATAAATCTATATACACCATGTTTAAGGCATGTAATACAAGTCCCACTCACCACTTTGCACCAAATTTGATGCAACACTTTTCGCACCAAATATGACGCAATACTCCTAGACAACCCACACATTTTTTTCCCACCACTTTTGATAGGGATATGCATAATCACATGATTTATGACATCAGCTAATCAAATTTAAATATACATTGTATAGTATCACTAACAAATAAAATTGCTCGATACTTGTGTCATTGATCACCCATCAGAACTTGTAAGTGCTATCTGTTACATTGTGTATTATAATTTGAAAGTATGTATATGTGTAATTAGTATTAAAGATAAACATTGATGCTGACATTAGGACACACAATGTAATATTTTAGACAATGATTTTAAAATTTGAATAATGTTTGATTCAATATTATCTTAAACTGATAGTTCAAAGGGATAGCCCACCTAACATTAAACTGTCATGATTCAGATACAGCAGAAATTAAAATCACCTCTTTACTGTCATGCTATTTTTAGTGTATTTCTTCCTTCTCTTGAATTTCATTTTCATTAAGAAATGTCATCTTATATGCCAGACGATTTTATAACACCTGTGTAGGGGTGGTTTTTAAAACTAGATTGCAATCCAGAGGGGTTACACAGGTACAGAGAGAAAACTGGCCCAGCTCTTAAAACATCCATTGATTGTAAATAAATACATATGATACCCTGATGACATGTTATATTCACAATTATTCCTGCTCAGAATAATAATACATTTACACTATATACATATATTGGTATAAATAAACACAGAGACATGAAAGACAACATTGTTTAGAACAAAAAAAGGAATTTAGGGACATGTAAATATGTTTGCAAAAGATTTCTGACATAACACACACACTCACACACATATATATATATATATATATATATATATATATATATATATATATATATATATATACATACAAATTATGACACTTAGGGAAGTCTCCCTATGTGTGATGCGGGAATCCAGACATGGACCCGTTGCTCAGTGTGCCTAGAGGGATATTTCTGCACCTCACTGACGGGGCCCACAATAGGCCAAAACGTACATCTGGGGTTTTGCTGTATCTCTCATTCAGAGAGGGATTGCCTTGTATTTCGGGGCTGGGCTGTACTGTGAAGTCAGGATCAAACTGATATGCTTCAGGAAAGTTCTTCTCTGTGAAAGGCACATGTTGGGCAAAAAGAGGCTGCTTCTTGGGTGGTAACTAGCCATAGAACAAGCTATTATGCTATTGTTCGTTCTCAGGTTGAGCGCTTCTCTCAGGAAAAACCTGAATAACTGCAACATCGATGACTGTTAGTTAACAACAGTTCGATGCTCATCGCACCATACTTGACGCACGTGTTTTTGACGTGTTTTTTTTAAAATAAGAGCATTGTATGTGGATCCGCGGCAGCGATGTCTGGCGAGCATATTGACGCCTGCGAACGCACCGAGATTGACGCTTTGATAAATAAGCCCCCATATGTTTTATGATTGTAAAAAAACAGTTAAATGTAAATAACTTTTGGTATGTTTTATCAAATGTCCTGAAAATTTTAGAATATGCTTGAATAGATAGATTAATGTATTGTGGGACGTTTGGGGGAAATTGGTTAACATCTAAGTAAAATTTTGTACGTTAAGCCACATTAAGCTCCCCAAAAAGCAAGCTTAATGTCACTCATTTGCCTTGTGGGAAACCAAATACCATGAAACTTCTAGGATAGGTTTGGAAAGTGACAAACTGAGTTTGTGCCAAGTTTCAAGGCAATTGATCGACGTTTAGGTGAATTTTGGTACATTAAGCTCTTTTTAAGATTAAAGGGACACTGTACCCAAAAATGTTCTTTCGTGATTCAGATAGAGCATGAAATTTTAAGCCACTTTCTAATTTACTCCTATTATCAAATTTTCTTCATTCTCTTGGTATCTTTATTTGAAATGCAAGAATGTAGTTTAGATGCCGGCCCATTTTTGGTGAACAACCTGGGTTGTCCTTGCTGATTGGTGGATAAATTCATCCACCAATAAAAAAGTGCTGTCCAGAGTCCTGAAACCAAAAAAAAGCTTAGATGCCTTCTCTTTCAAATAATGATAGCAAGAGAACGAAGAAAAATTGATAATAGGAGTAAATTAGAAAGTTGCTTAAAATTGCATGCTTTTTCTGAATTACAAAAGAAAAAATTTGGGTTCAGTGTCCCTTTATGCTGCTCACATTAAATGTTTTAGGATTGTAAAAAAATAGTTAAATGTGAATAACTTTTGGTATGTTTTATCAAATGTTCTGACATTTTCAGAATATGTTTGAATCCATAGATTAATGTATTGTGGTAAGTTTGGTGGAAATTGGTTAACATCTAAGTTCAATTTTGTACGTAAGCCACATTAAGCTCCCCAAAAAACAAGCTTAATGTCACTCATTTGCCTTGTGGATTTCCAAAATCCATGAAACCTCTAGGATAGGCTTGGATAGTGGAAATCTTGGGTTGTGCAAAATTATGCAGCAATTGATTAACATTTGGCCACTTTTTTACTCATTAAGCTACATTAAGCTCCCCAAAAAAACAAGCTTAATGTCACTCATTTGCCTTGTGGGAAACCAAAATCCATGAAACTTCTAGGATAGGTTTGGAAAGTGAAAAACTGAGTTTGTGCCAAGTTTCAAGGCAATTGATTGAAGTTTTGGTGAATTTTGGTACATTAAGCTCTTTTTACATTAAGCTGCTCACATTAAATGTTTTAGGATTGTAAAAAAATTGTTAAATGTGAATAACTTTTGGTATGTTTTATCAAATGTCCTAAAATTTTCAGAATATGTTTGAATAGATAAATTAATATATTGTGAGAAGTTTGGGGGAAATTGGTTAAGATCTAAGTTCAATTTTGTACGTTAAGCCACATTAAGCTCCCCAAAAAACAAACTTAATGTCACTCATTTGCCTTGTGGGAAACCAAATACCATGAAACTTCTAGGATAGGTTTGGAAAGTGACAAACTGAGTTTGTGCCAAGTTTCAAGGCAATTGATCGATGTTTAGGTGAATTTTGGTACATTAAGCTCTTTTTACATTAAGCTGCTCACAATAAATGTTTTAGGATTGTAAAAAAATTGTTCAATGTGAATAACTATTGGTATGTTTTATAAAATGTTCTGAAATTTTCAGAATATGTTTGAATCCATAGATTAATGTATTGTGGTAAGTTTGGTGGAAATTGGTTAACATCTAAGTTCAATTTTGTACGTTAAGCCACATTAAGCTCCCCAAAAAACAAGCTTAATGTCACTCATTTCCCTTGTGGAAAACCAAAATCCATGAAACTTCTAGGATAGCCTTGGATAGTGGAAATCTTGGGTTGTGCAAAATTATGCAGCAATTGATTAACATTTGGCCACTTTTTTACTCATTAAGCTACATTAAGTCATTTTCACATTAAATGTTTTAGGATGTCCCAGATAGGAGACCGCTTTCCTCAGGGTGATTCCTCTCCTTTTTACTTTCAGTTTTAGCTCAAAGTAGTTATCGGTCTTAACACGCCCCCTTTGTGATCTTAATTTTATTAATTTTTAATTTTCCCCCTTTGTGATCTTATTGCTCTATTTGTATGATTGACATCCAATGCAGGCAATTAACATAACGGCTTCCTTTCAAATACTGTGTATATACAGGTGGCCCTCGTTTTACAACGGTTCAATTTACACCGTTTCAGAATAACAACCTTTTTTTCCAGTCATGTGACTGCTATTGAAAAGCATTGAGAAGCAGTGCATTTATTAAAATAGCCAGTAGGTAGAGCTGTCTGCTTGTGTTGCAGCAAAGCCAAGCAAGCTGAAATTAATCAGTTTAACCAGACCTGAGCTATCGAGCAGATTTCAAAGGAGCAAGATCTTCCTGTCTATAACTCAGTCCAGATTGGAATGCATAGAAAAAACTGTTTGCAGAAAAATGCAAGTGAAGTCTGTGTTGTGTGATTATTTTATTAGGTTTATAATGCGGTTCAGCAAATGTTTTGTTAATTTAACTTAGTTTAATTATATATTTTGTGTTGTGTGATTATTGTATTAGGTTTATAATGCTGTCTAGCATTTAAAGTCTTCATTTCAAAGCTTTAAAAATAATGTATTAAGTGTTACTTATGACAATTTTGAGAGGGGCCTGGAACCTATCTCCCTCACTTCCCATTGACTTACATTATAAACTGGGTTTCAATGTACAACGGTTTTGATTTACAACCATTCGTTCTGGAACCTAACCCCAGCGTAAACTGAGGGCTACCTGTATGTATATATATATATATATATATATATTAATGGATATGCTTGTGATCTGTGCATTTTAACCTTTGCTATATTAGTAGTTTATCAAGCAAGCACTGCCACTTTAATACAATAAAAAATAAAAAAAGGGCTCCCTATTGAGCCCGGGGCCACTGCCCGGCCCCAGAGACAGCCCTGTTAGGCAATACACCAAGCAATGCAAGGAATTTACAAGAATCTGCTCTTGTCACTACGATCAAGGATGTCAAGTAGCTCTATTGTATCCTGCTAAGCTTTGTGTTCAGACAACTTCAGGCCCTAAGTACTTTCACACCCCCCAGACTGTGGAGACCTACCTGACCACAGAAAGATGCCAAGAAGTAGGCTAAAGGACTCTGCGACAGATAAGCATGTTCCTATAACCTCAGTGATATATACTGATAGATATGTCTGATTGCACTGGTTTGTTCTTAATGGTATTGTTGACCTTTCAATCCTATGTTCCCATCTCTGCAGAAGGGTTAACATATCATAAGTACCAGTTTCTCCTGTTAAGTGTAGTCAGTCCACGGGTCATCATTACTTATGGGATATTAACTCCTCCCCAACAGGAAGTGCAAGAGGATCACCCAAGCAGAGCTGCTATATAGCTCCTCCCCTCTACGTCACACCCAGTCATTCTCTTGCACCCAACTAATAGATAGGATGTGTGAGAGGACTGTGGTGATTAAACTTAGTTTTTTATATCTTCAATCAAAAGTTTGTTATTTTAAACGACACCGGAGTGTGTTGTTTCCTTCTCAGGCAGAATTTGAAGAAGAATCTACCTGAGTTTTTTGTATATGATCTTAGCGGACGTAACTAAGATCCGTTTGCTGTTCTCGGCCATTCTGAGGAGTAAGGTAACTTCAGATCAGGGGACAGCGGGCAGGTTCACCTGCAAAGAGGTATGTTGCAGTATATTATTTTCTAAGGAATGGAATTGACTTTGAAAATACTGCTAATACCGATATAATGTAAGTACAGCCTTAAATGCAGTAGTAGCAACTGGTATCAGGCTGACATGTATATATGTTAACACTTAAGTATTTCTGGGGAATGGCACTTCACTGGGAAAATACTGTATGCATATATCTTTTAGCCTAACTTGCAGTGGGAGCGACTAGCAGCAGGCTTTTTAAAGACATTTCATATATTAGATTTTAAACGTTTACTGGCATGTTAAATCGTTTAATTATCTGAGGTACTTGGTGAAAATTGTTTTGGGCTTATTTTCCACATGGCTGTCGTTGTTTTAAATTAAAACAGTTTACTGAGCTCCCCTCACTGTTGTAGTGTGAGTGGGAGGGGCCTATTTGGCGCTTTTACTACGCATCAGAAATTCAGTCACAGTCTGTCTTTTTCTCCCTGCATGATCCAGGACGTCTCCACAGAGCTCAGGGGTCTTCAAAACTAGTTTTGAGGGAGGTAATCACTCACAGCAGACCTGTGAGACTGTGCTTGACTGTGATAAAAACGTTTATATTGTCAATTGTTATACGTTTTTTTTTTTTTTTTTTTTTTTTCTGATATTAAGGGTTAATCATCCATTGCTAATGTGTACAATCCTTTGCTAAATTTGGTTTATATAACTAATCCGGTTCATTGTTATTCAACTGTGACAGTTTTTGTGTGCTTTTTAAAGGCACAGTAACGTTTTTACATATTGCTTGTAAATTTAGTTGAAAAGTATTTCCAAGCTTGCTAGTCTAATTGCTAGTTTGTTTAAACATGTCTGACACAGAGGAAACTCTTTGTGCAATATGTTCAAAAGCCGAGGTGGAGCCCAATAGAAATTTATGTACTAATTGCATTGATGCTACTTTAAATAAAAGTCAATCTGTACATGTTAAGCAACATTCACCAGACAACGAGAGGGAAGTTATGCCGACTAACTTGCCTCACGTGTCAGTACCTGCATCTCCCGCTCAGGAGGTGCGTGATATTGTAACGCCAAGTACATCAGGGCGGCCATTACAAATCACTTTACAAGACATGGCTAATGTTATGACTGAAGTTTTGTCTAAATTGCCAGAACTTAGAGGTAAACGAGATCACTCTGGGATGAGAACAGAGTATACTGATAATGCTAGGGCCATGTCTGATACTGCGTCACAATATGCAGAGCATGAGGACGGAGAGCTTCATTCTGCGGGTGACGGATCTGATCCAAATAAATTGGATTCAGACATTTCAAATTTTAAGTTTAAGCTGGAAAACCTCCGTGTGTTGCTAGGGGAGGTGTTAGCGGCTCTGAATGATTGTAACACAGTTGCAATCCCAGAGAAAATGTGTAGGTTGGATAAATATTTTGCGGTACCGACGAGTACTGACGTTTTTCCTATACCTAAGAGACTTACTGAAATTATTACTAAGGAGTGGGACAGACCCGGTGTGCCTTTCTCACCCCCTCCTATATTCAGAAAAATGTTTCCAATAGACGCCACCACACGGGACTTATGGCAAACGGTCCCTAAGGTGGAGGGAGCAGTTTCTACTTTAGCTAAGCGTACCACTATCCCGGTGGAGGATAGCTGTGCTTTTTCAGATCCAATGGATAAAAAGTTAGAGGGTTACCTTAAGAAAATGTTTGTTCAACAAGGTTTTATATTACAACCCCTTGCATGCATTGCGCCTGTCACGGCTGCGGCTGCATTTTGGTTTGAGTCTCTGGAAGACACCCTTGACTCAGCGACATTAGATGAGATTTCACTTAAGCTTAAAACCCTTAAGCTAGCTAATTCATTTATTTCTGATGCCGTAGTACATTTAACTAAGCTTACGGCTAAGAATTCCGGATTCGCCATTCAGGCACGCAGAGCGCTGTGGCTAAAATCCTGGTCAGCTGATGTAACTTCTAAATCGAAATTACTTAACATACCTTTCAAGGGGCAGACTTTATTCGGGCCCGGTTTGAAAGAAATTATCGCTGATATTACGGGAGGTAAAGGCCATGCTCTGCCTCAAGACAGAGCCAAACCTAGGGCTAGACAGTCTAATTTTCGTGCCTTTCGTAACTTTCAAGGCAGGAGCAGCATCAACTTCTCTGCTCCAAAACAGGAAGGAGCTGTTGCTCGCTACAGACAAGGCTGGAAACCTAACCAGACCTGGAACAAGGGCAAGCAGGCCAGAAAACCTGCTGCTGCCCCTAAGACAGCATGAAGTGAGGGCCCCCGATCCAGAAGCGGATCTAGTGGGGGGCAGACTCTCTCTCTTCGCCCAGGCTTGGGCAAGAGATGTCCAGGATCCCTGGGCGTTGGAGATCATATCTCAGGGATATCTTCTGGACTTCAAAGCTTCTCCTCCACAAGGGAGATTTCACCTTTCAAGGTTGTCAACAAACCAGATAAAGAAAGAGGCGTTTCTACGCTGTGTACAAGACCTTTTACTAATGGGAGTGATCCACCCAGTTCCGCGGTAGGAACACGGACAAGGGTTTTACTCAAATCTGTTTGTGGTTCCCAAAAAAGAGGGAACCTTCAGACCAATATTGGATTTAAAGATCCTAAACAAATTCCTAAGAGTTCCATCGTTCAAGATGGAAACTATTCGGACAATCTTACCCATGATCCAAAGAGGTCAGTACATGACCACAGTGGATTTAAAGGATGCTTACCTTCACATACCGATTCACAGAGAACATTACCGGTATCTAAGGTTTGCCTTCCTAGACAGGCATTACCAGTTTGTAGCTCTTCCCTTCGGGTTGGCTACGGCTCCAAGAATCTTTACAAAGGTTCTGGGCTCTCTCCTGGCGGTACTAAGACCGTGAAGAATTTCGGTAGCTCCGTACCTAGACAACATTCTGATACAAGCGTCAAGCTTTCAAACTGCCAAGTCTCATACAGAGTTAGTACTGGCATTTCTAAGGTCGCATGGGTGGAAAGTGAACGAGGAGAAGAGTTCTCTCTTACCACTCACAAGAGTTCCCTTCTTGGGGACTCTTATAGATTCTGTAGAAATGAAAATTTACCTGACAGAGGACAGGTTAACAAAGCTTCTAAATGCTTGCCGTGTCCTTCATTTCCATTCAACACCCGTCAGTGGCTCAATGCATGGAGGTAATCGGCTTAATGGTAGCGGCAATGGACATAGTTCCTTTTGCACGCCTGCACCTCAGACCGCTGCAATTGTGCATGCTAAGTCAGTGGAATGGGGATTACTCAGATTTGTCCCCTACGCTGAATCTGGATCAGGAGACCAGAGATTCTCTTCTATGGTGGCTTTCTCGGCCGCATCTGTCCAGGGGGATGCCCTTCAGCAGACCAAACTGGACAATTGTAACTACAGACGCCAGCCTTCTAGGTTGGGGCGCTGTCTGGAATTCCCTGAAGGCTCAGGGGTCATGGACTCAAGAGGAGAGTCTCCTTCCAATAAACATTCTGGAATTGAGAGCAGTTCTCAATGCCCTACTGGCTTGGCCTCAGTTAGCAACTCTGAGGTTTATCAGGTTTCAGTCGGACAACATCACGACTGTGGCTTACATCAACCATCAGGGAGGGACAAGAAGTTCCCTAGCGATGATGGAAGTATCAAAGATAATTCGCTGGGCAGAGTCTCACTCTTGCCACCTGTCAGCGATCCAGATCCCAGGAGTGGACAACTAGGAGGCGGATTTCCTAAGTCGCCAGACTTTTCATCCGGGGGGAGTGGGAACTTCATCCGGAGGTCTTTGCCCAAATACTTCGACGTTGGGGCAAACCAGATATGGATCTCATGGCGTCTCGCCAGAACGCCAAGCTTCCTCGTTACGGGTCCAGGTCCAGGGACCCGGGAGCGGTCCTGATAGATGCCTTGACAGCACCTTGGACCTTCAGGATGGCTTATGTGTTTTCCACCATTCCCGATGCTTCCTCGCTTGATTGCAAGGATCAAAACAGGAGAAAGCATCAGTGATTCTAATAGTGCCTGCGTGGCCACGCAGGACCTGGTATGCAGATCTAGTGGACATGTCATCCTGTCCACCTTGGTCTCTGCCTCTGAGACAGGACCTTCTAATTCAGGGTCCTTTCAAACATCAAAACCTAATTTCTCTGAAGCTGACTGCATGGAAATTGAACGCTTAATTTTATCAAAGCGTGGATTTTCAGAGCCAGTAATTGATACCTTAATACAGGCTAGGAAACCTGTTACCAGGAAAATTTACCATAAGATATGGCATAAATACGTACACTGGTGCGAATCCAAGGGTTACTCATGGAGTAAGGTTAGGATTCCTAGGATATTGTCTTTTCTACAAGAAGGTTTAGAAAAGGGTTTATCTGCTAGTTCGTTAAAGGGACAGATCTCAGCTCTGTCCATCCTTTTACACAAGCGTCTGTCAGAAGTTCCAGACGTTCAGGCTTTTTGTCAGGCTTTGGCCAGGATTAAGCCTGTGTTTAAATCTGTTGTTCCGCCATGGAGCTTAAACTTAGTTCTTAACGTTTTACAGGGTGTTCCGTTTGAACCCCTTCACTCCATTGATATCAAGCTGTTATCTTGGAAAGTTCTGTTTTTAATGGCTATTTCCTCGGCTCGTAGAGTCTCTGAATTATCAGCCTTACATTGTGATTCTCCGTATCTGATTTTTCATTCAGATAAGGTAGTTCTGCGTACTAAACCTGGGTTCTTACCTAAGGTAGTCACTAACAAGAATATCAATCAAGAGATTGTTGTTCCATCATTGTGTCCTAACCCTTCCTCAAAGAAGGAACAACTTCTGCACAATCTAGATGTAGTCCGTGCCCTGAAATTTTATTTACAGGCAACTAAAGATTTTCGACAAACTTCTTCCCTGTTTGTCGTTTATTCTGGACAGAGGAGAGGTCAAAAAGCATCTGCTACCTCTCTATCCTTTTGGCTTCGTAGCATAATACGTTTAGCCTATGAGACTGCTGGACAGCAACCTCCTGAAAGGATTACAGCTCATTCTACTAGAGCTGTGGCTTCCACTTGGGCCTTTAAGAACGAGGCCTCTGTTGAACAGATTTGCAAGGCTGCAACTTGGTCTTCTCTTCATACTTTTTCCAAATTTTACAAATTTGACACTTTTGCTTCTTCGGAGGCTGTTTTTGGGAGAAAGGTTCTTCAGGCAGTGTTTCCTTCCGTATAGAGATCCTGCCTGTCCCTCCCGTCATCCGTGCACTTAGCTTTGGTATTGGTATCCCATAAGTAATGATGACCCGTGGACTGACTACACTTAACAGGAGAAAACATAATTTATGCTTACCTTATAAATTCCTTTCTCCTGTAGTGTAGTCAGTCCACGGCCCGCCCTGTTTTTTAAGGCAGGTCTAAATTTTTTAATTATACTCCAGTCACCACTGCACCCTATAGTTTCTCCTTTCTCGTTTGGTTCCTGGTCGAATGACTGGGTGTGACCTAGAGGGGAGGAGCTATATAGCAGCTCTGCTTGGGTGATCCTCTTGCACTTCCTGTTGGGGAGGAGTTAATATCCCATAAGTAATGATGACCCGTGGACTGACTACACTACAGGAGAAAGGAATTTATCAGGTAAGCATAAATTATGTTTTCCTTTGTTGATACAGTCTGGAAGAGATAGAAAGTTCACTTTTTGTCCTGTTTTTGTGAATTTTAATTGTTTACTAACCAAATACTTGCCTATATTTTATGTATTTTTTGTATTTCTTGCATTTCTTATAAGGTTATCTTTTAACCTAACATTGCTATGTATAGTATAGCTGATTTCTAAAGTATATAGCATGACTAAGCTGATTGTCACACACTGAACCGCTATGATCAGCAGCTCTACACCATTACTTGGTGGTCACCTAACTAAAAAAACCACCACCACCAGTCTTAATAATAATAATAATTACAATAATGTATTTATTGACGACCCCCCTCACAAAGAATAGTATTTTTGCCACAAATAGGACCTGCTGGCTGAAAATTGTATTGTTGCCACAAATAGGACCTGCTGGCTGAAAATTTGTATTTTTGACACAAATAATACAGCTTTAAAAATCAGCCGCGCTCTTTAACAAATACAGCCGCACTCTGTATTTACTTACTGCGAGAGCTCTCTTGACGTCACGCTGGGACCGTCAAGCAACCTTATCTGTGTACCGGTCCAGCATATGATAAGTAGTTTCACAATCAATATGGCTCGAGACTCATTCTACAAAGTAATTTTATTGGCTGGACGCCATGTCAGGTTGATTAGGGGGCAGGTCTTGTAGCCAAAGCTGGGACAGCGAGTTCAGCTACAGCCGCGTTGTGCTTGCTGAAGTACAGTGCCCATACCACCGTCATAGACTCAGAGTCATAGCCAATTTCAAAAGTCTGCATAAGAGAGAGATTTCTCACACATCTATGGTGGCGAGACTCTTCACTCAGAATATAGATTCTATCGCCGTAGATGTGTGAGAAATCTTTCTCTTATTATGCAGACTTTGAAATCTTACAGACGGTCACCGCAAAATTCACTTGCAGTCCACTGGTAGACCACAATCTACTTCTTGCCCACCCCTGCTTTAAAACATCACTTTATATACATATGGGGCTTTGCTCTCTACTAAGGAGACGCATGTACTCTCTAGTACGCATTGTAATTATTTTGGTTGTGGAGAGTATTACTCTACTAAAATTGATACACACCTTGAATCTCACATGTTGTCTTATTGCTGTGTACACCTTACAGGTAATTTCTGCTAACAATGACTCCCCACAGAATTTAGAAATCCTGGACACATGTTCCCTTATCTTTACCCCTTTTTTTTTCTTTTCTTTTTCTCTTCCTATCCTTCACATACTCACTGTTAGACTGTTAGTGAAAATCAATTCTAACCCATTTAAAACCACTTAAATCTGACTTTGCATTCCTGACAGATGTAGAGCATGATAAATTACAGTGGGACTGGGAGGGATTGACTTCTTACCTCTCCTACAAGCAGAGTATTGGCAATCCTGTTTGGAAAACATCTCATAGTAGACATCCTTCTTACCCATAAAGACACTGAGGGTAGATTCCTTATCTTAAAGACTAAGATAAATAACGCGGTATAGACTCTCTGTAATATTTATGCCTCCAACTCTAAAAAAAGATCCAGACCCTGACACCATTCATAAGCATAGGCAATTTTAATCTAGCTCCAAATCCAAAACTAGACAGCACCTGCCTCCAACCCTCAAATGTTAATCCCAGACTTTTGACATACAAGGTTACATTTGAGAGCAAAGTGTTTAACAGGTTATATGCAGACCTGGCGGTGTGTGACATCTAGAGAAGGAGACATCCAACGGATAGAGATTATACTTGTTTATCAAAAACTGCTTGATACTTGTCCAGAATAAATATGTTTTTAGTATCAGAATCTCTAATCCCGAAAATCAAACAAGAGAAAATCTCAGATATTCTTCTCTCAGACCATGCCCCTGTAGAACTAACACTACAACATCACAAACCCGGACCAAATAGAAATATGCTCAGATTCCCAACTTATATAATTCTGTAGTTTTCCAAAAATATCTAGTGCACTGACTTCTGCACTGACAATAAACAACATCAAAATAATCCCCAGTTGCTCTGGGAAACTGCAAAGGTTGTCCCAACAGGACAAATAATCTCTTATGTGGCCAATTTAAAACATAAAACTCACCAAAAATATAATGATCTTTAAAAGCATATAGAACAAACATACAAAACATATTGTAACCTTAATTCTAAAACAGCTTATGAAGTGTTTCTCCTGGCAAAAGAGGAATTGGATACCTTCCTTAAACAAAATGCTACCTCTGCTCTCTTAAAAATGGCAGGCAGATTCCATAGGTTTGGAAACAGATCAGGCAAGTTGTTGGCTTCCTTCTTCAGATTTTACTTTAGAGAGAAGCACCAGACAAGGCTGCCCCTTATCACCCTTGATTTTTTAATTGGCATTAGAGCCACTGAGGCCTATTTATCAAGCTGTAAACTGCAAATACGCCGGAATTCCGCAGCGTAATTGTGGCGAACTTGATTCGACCGAGTTATCAAAGCCTACAGACCGAAAAAAGTTGAAATTTGTGATGTAACATACGATCTGCTGGTCTCAATCCGACACAGATCAATGCTTATGTCATTACAGATGTTCCGAATACAAATTCGGCACAATCTGACACCTTTTGCAAGTTAACACATTTCTAGCAGGTACGCTCGCCACTATTCCGGCCCAGCGTATCTGGTTTTCAATCCGCCACCCTGGAGGCTGCGGATGCCATCAATGGATGAAAGCAGCGAAAGCTTATGTTCAATGCTGCCAGAAATACCATTGATTTCTATGGTAGAAAACAAATTACGTTTACACCTAACACCCTAACATAAGCTCTGAGTCTAAACACCCCTAATCTGCCGCCCCGATATCGCTGTAAGCTAAATAAAATGTATTAACCCCTATCCCGCCGGCTCCCGTCCCGGACCCCCGCCACAACTGTAATAAAATTATTAACCCCTAAACCCCTGGCCTCCTACATCACTACCATTAACTAAACCTATTAACCCCTAAAATGCCAGCCCCCCACATCGCCATAAACTAAATTAAGCTATTAACCCCTAAACAACCCGCTAACTTTACCTCATCCCTATCTTAAATTAAGTTACCTTTAGAATTAAAATAAACTATATTAAACTATTAATTAACCTACCCTAACTATTATACTAAAATTACATTAAACTACCAATATAATTAACTATATTACATATCAAAAAAACCTAACCTTACTCTAATTATTTAAATATACTATTAAAAATTATTAAATTACAAAAAATAAACGCTAAGTTACAAAAATAAAAAACACTAAGTTACAAAAGCAAACAAACCACAGTATCAAAAATAAAAAATTATTACACCTAATCTAATAGCCCTATAAAAATAAAAAAGCCCCCCCAAAATTAAAAAAAAAAAATAGCCTACAATAAACTACCAATGGCCCTTAAAAGGGTCTTTTGAGGGGCATTGCCCCAAAGAAATCCACTCTTTTACCTGTAAAAAAAAATACAAACACCCCCAACATTAAAACCCACCACCCAACCAACCAAACCCCCCAAATAAAACCCTATCTAAAAAACCTAAGCTCTCCATTGCCCTGAAAAAGGCATTTGTGTGGGTATTGCCCTTAAAAGGGCATTTAGCTCTTTTACTGCCCAAAGTCCCCTAACCTAAAAATAAAACCCACCCAATAAACCCTTAAAAAACCTAACACTAACCCCCGACGATCCACTTACAGTTTTCGAAGTTTGGACATCCATCCTCATCAAAGCTGGCAGAAGTCTTCATCCAAGTGGGCCGAAGTCCTCATCGAAGCCAGCAGAAGTCTTCATCCAGACGGCATCTTCTATCTTCATCCATCCGGCATAGAGCAGATCCATCTTCGAAACATCCGGCGCAGAGCATCCTCTTCTTCCGATGATCAACGTAGAATTAAGTTTCCCTTTAAGGTACGTCATCCAAGATGGCGTCCCTTACATTCCGATTGGCTGATTCTATCAGCCAATAGGAATTAAAGGGGAAAAAAAATCCTATTGGCTGTTGTAAACTTCTAAAAGTGTGTAAATGTGAACTGCAACAAAAAGCTCAAAACCAGCTTAGCGCACACTTGGGAAGTGGCTTAGTAGCCAAAGAGGCCTATTTATCAAAGGTCTTGCGTACCTGATCCGACAGTGCGGATCATGTCCGTAAGATCTCGCTGAATGCGGAGCGCAATACGCTCTCCGTATTCAGCATTGCAACGCCGCCCCCTGCAGACTCGCGGCCAATCATCAACCTGATCGTACTCGATCGGGTTGAATTCCGGCTATGTCTGTCCGCCTGCTCAGAGCAGGCGGACAGGGTTATAAAGCAGCGGTCTTTAAACCGCTGCTTCATAACTGCTGTTTCTGGTGAGCCTACAGGCTCACCAGAAACGCGGGGGAATCAAGCTCCATTCAGAGTTGATAGATAGGACCCAGAGGGTTAAATACCACATGTAAAAAAGGAGCAAAGAGACTAGTCATTTTTTTTTTTTTTTTTATTAATTTCCATATAATTTCCCAGGAGTTTGATAAGACCGTTAAACATAAAAGATATTTGAGGTGTAAGAAACCCAAATGAAAGACCTTTTACATATCAAAGGCTCACAAGTCATATTCACACATTCACTATTTCTTAATTTCCCCTACTTTAATAGACTATGTCAAGACAACTGAGATAATGAAAAATACAGTTTCAGATAATTTACATTAATTAACTTATTAACCTATTAACTTATAATTTTAATCAGTTTTTGAAAAAGAAATGAAAGGAATATTGCAGTTTTTCAGTATATATATATATATATATATATATATATATATATATATATATATATATATATATATTATATATATATATATATATATATATATATATATATATATATTATATATATATATACATACATACAGTTGTATGCAAAAGTTTAGGCACCCCTGACAATTTCCATGATTTTCATTTATAAATAATTGGGTGTTTGGATCAGCAATTTAATTTTGATCTATCAAATAACTGAAGGACACAGTAATATTTCAGTAGTGAAATGAGGTTTATTGGATTAACAGAAAATGTGCAATATGCATCCAAACGAAATTAGACAAGTGCATCCAATCATGAGAAAAGGTATTAAGGTGGCCAATTGCAAGTTGTTGTTCTATTTGACTCTCCTCTGAAGAGTGGCAACATGGGGGCCTCAAAACAACTCTCAAGTGACCTGAAAACAAAGATTGATCAACAATATGGTTTAGGGGAAGGCTACAAAAAGCTATAGCAGAGATTTAAGCTGTCAGTGTCCACTGTGAGGAACATAGTGAGGAAATGGAAGACCACAGGCACAGTTCTTGTTAAGACCAGAAGTGGCAGGCCAAGTAAAATATCAGAGAGACAAAGGCAAAGGATGGTGAGAACGGTCAAAAACAGCCCACAGACCACCTCTAAAGACCTACAACATCCTCTTGTAGATGGTGTCTCTGTGCATCGTTCAACAATTAAGCACACTTTGCACAAGGAGCAGCTGTATGGGAGAGTGATGCGGAAGAAGACTTTTCTGCACACACGCCACAAATGCACATTTGGACAAGCCAGCTTCATTTTGGAAGAAGGTGCTGTGGACTGATGAAACAAAGATTGAGTTATTTAGTCATAACAAGGGGCGTTATGCATGGCGGCAAAAGAACACAGCTTTCCAAGACAAATACTTGCTACCCACAGTAAAATTTGGTGCATTGTCCATCATGCTGTGGGGCTGTGTGGCAAGTGCCGGTACTGGGTATCTTGTTAAAGTTGAGGGTCACATGGATTCCACTCAATATCAGCAGATACTTGAGAATAACGTTGAGGAATCAATCACAAAGTTGAAGTTACGCCAGGGCTGGATATTTCAACAAGACAACAACCCAAAACACTGCTCAAAATCTACTCTGGCATTTATACAGAGGAACAAGTACAATGTTCTGGAATGGCCATCCCAGTCCCCAGACCTGAATATCATTGAAAATCTGTGAGGTGATTTGAAGCGGGCTGTCCATGCTCAGCAACCATCAAACCTAACTGAACTGGAGATGTTTTGCAAGGAAGAATGGTCCAAAATACCTTCATCCAGAATCCAGACATTACAGGCTATAGGAAGCATCTAGAGGCTGTTATTTGTGCTAAAGGAGGCTCTACTAAATATTGATGCAATATTTCTGTTGGGGTGCCCAAATTTATGCACCTGTCAAATTTCATTTGGATGCAATATTACTGAAATATTACTGTGTCCTTCAGTTATTTGATAGATCAAAATGAAATTGCTGATCCAAACAGCAATTATTTATAAATGAAAATCATGGAAATTGTCAGGGGTGCCTAAACTTTTGCATACAACTGTCTATGTGTGTATATATGTATGTATGTATGTGTGTGTGTGTGTGTGTGTGTGTGTATATATATATATATATATATATATATATATATATATATACACACATTCATTCATGGGCAAAAATATTGGCACCCCTGCATTTCTGTCAGATAATGCACCCCTTAGCCCAGAAAATTGTTGCAATTACAAATGTTTAGGCATTCTCATGTTTTGTTTCTTTTATTTGTATTGGTATGACACAAAAAAAGTGGAGAAAAAAAAGCCAAATGTGACACATTCCCATTCAAAACTTCAAAAATGCACTGGACAAAATTATTGGCACCCTCAATTTAATATTTGGTATTACCCCCTTGGAAAAAATAACTGAAATCAATAACTTCTTGTAACCATCAATGAGTTTCTTACACCTTTTTACTGGATTTTGGACCACTCTTCTTTCACCAACTGCTCCAGGTCTCTTACGGCTAGATTTAGAGTTTTGTCAGTAAGGAACCGCGTAGCTAACGCCGGCTTTTTTCTGGCCGCACCATAAAAATAACTCTGGTATTGAGAGTCCACATAAAGGCTGCGTTAGGCTCCAAAAAAGGAGCGTAGAGCATTTTTAACGCCACTCCAACTCTCGATACCAGAGTTGCTTACGGACGCGGCCAGCCTCAAAAACGTGCTCGTGCACGATTCCCCCATAGAAAACAATGGGGCTGTTTGAGCTGAAAAAAAACCTAACACCTGCAAAAAAAGCCGCGTTCAGCTCCTAACGCAGCCCCATTGTTTGCTATGCGTAAACACTTCCTAAGTCTGCACCTAACACCCTAACATGTACCCCGAGTCTAAACACCCCTAACCTTACACTTATTAACCCCTAATCTGCCGCCCCCCGCTATCGCTGACCCCCTGCATATTATTTTAAACCCCTAATCTGCCGCTCCGTAAACCGCCGCTACTTACATTATCCTTATGTACCCCTAATCTGCTGCCCCTAACACCGCCGACCCCTATATTATATTTATTAACCCCTAACCTGCCCCCCACAACGTCGCCGCCAACTACCTACACTTATTAACCCCTAATCTGCCGACCGCAAAGCGCCGCCACCTACATTATAGCTATGTACCCTAATCTGCTGCCCCTAACACCGTCGACCCCTATATTATATTTATTAACCCCTAATCTGCCCCCCCTCAACGTCGCCTCCACCTGCCTACACTTATTAACCCCTAATCTGCCGAGCGGACCGCACCGCTACTATAATAAAGTTATTAACCCCTAATCCGCCTCACTAACCCTATAATAAATAGTTTTAACCCCTAATCTGCCCTCCCTAACATCGCCGACACCTAACTTCAATTATTAACTCCTAATCTGCCGACCGGAGCTCACCGCTATTCTAATAAATGTATTAACCCCTAAAGCTAAGTCTAACCCTAACACTAACACCCCCCTAACTAAAATATAATTTTAATCTAACGAAATTAATTAACTCTTATTAAATAAATTATTCCTATTTAAGCTAAATACTTACCTGTAAAATAAATCCTAATATAGCTACAATATAAATTATAATTACATTGTAGCTATTTTAGGATTAATATTTATTTTACAGGCAACTTTGTAATTATTTTAACCAGGTACAATAGCTATTAAATAGTTAATAACTATTTAATAGTTACCTAGTTAAAATAATTACAAAATTACCTGTAAAATAAATCCTAACCTAAGTTACAATTAAACCTTACACTATACTATAATTAAATTAATTAAATAAAATACCTACAATTACCTACAATTAAACCTAACACTACACTATCAATACATTAATTAAATACAATATCTACAAATAACTACAATGAAATAAACTAACTAAAGTACAAAAAATAAAAAAGAACTAAGTTACAAAAAATAAAAAAATATTTACAAACATAAGAAAAATATTACAACAATTTTAAACTAATTACACCTACTCTAAGCCCCCTAATAAAATAACAAAGCCCCCCAAAATAAAAAATGCCCTACCCTATTCTAAATTACTAAGTTCAAAGCTCTTTACCTTACCAGCCCTGAACAGGGCCCTTTGCGGGGCATGCCCCAAGAAGTTCAGCTCTTTTGCCTGTAAAAAAAAACATACAATACCCCCCCCCCCAACATTACAACCCACCACCCACATACCCCTAATCTAACCCAAACCCCCCTTAAATAAACCTAACACTAAGCCCCTGAAGATCTTCCTACCTTGTCTTCACCATACCAGGTTCACCGATCGGTCCAGAAGAGCTCCTCCGATGTCCTGATCCAAGCCCAAGCGGGGGGCTGAAGATGTCCATGATCCGGTAGAAGTCTTCATCCAAGCGGGGCAGAAGAGGTCTTCCATCCGATTGAAGTCTTCATCCAGGCGGCATCTTCTATCGACATCCATCTGGAGCGGAGCGGCAGCATCCTGAAGACCTCCGACGCGGAACATCCATCCTGGCCGAACGACTGAACGACGAATGACGGTTCCTTTAAATGACGTCATCCAAGATGGCGTCCCTCGAATTCCGATTGGCTGATAGGGATTCTATCAGCCAATCGGAATTAAGGTAGGAATATTCTGATTTTTCACCCTCAGTGTGTGTTGAGACTCTGTCTCATATGCTTGTGGTGTCCTTGTTATTTGTTGGCCCATATGACCTGAAATACTTTCTCCTAGTGGGAGCTGAGCGCCATGGATCCAAGACAGCGAGTAGGCCCCTTCCTCCATGGAGGCCCACTCGTCTGCAATTGAAAAGGAAAATAGTGGCCAGGTCAGAAGCGCACAATCCGGGGTCTCCACATCACTGCGCCCCAAACAGTAGAAACCGGACCAATTCTTAGGAGGTAACGCTTTCTTTCTCCATTGTAGTGTGGGCTGAAAAGTCCCTTCCTTGTCTTGAGGCTCAGCTCCGTCCCGCCATGCAGCTGACCGGTCGATCAAATCTCCAGCAAGCAGAGGCTCCCCAGGCGAATGCATCACATCTGATTGAGACTTACTGCTGCTACCACAAATAGGCAAATCCACTGCAGGGGCAATCGATACGTCTGTTTCCTCACCGGGAACTCCATTTGTAAGCTGCTCAGGCAGCGCAACACTATGAAAAGCCACGACTCTCACTGCAGACACTTTTTGAATTAATGTAGTGAGCCTCCGATCCAGACACTTAAAATGGTTATGTAGCATTTGGAGTATTTCTGACTCCCATCCGCCTGTTCCCTCCATGTTTAGCTTAGAAGTAAAATAGGCTCCTGGTTACAGGTAGCAGCCTCAGCTCATGAAAAATAGCAGTGTAGCAAGCAGTGTAGAATTTACTGCTCTACCCGGATTACCCGGGGGGGGTGTTGGAGGCCTGCAAGCTAGGCCGCCACCTCAGCTTCCAACGATCCAGTCTAGTGCTCCAGCTTAGATATATTACATCAATAAACACCCAAATCAGTACAGAAAGATATTGTATTTAGATTCCTATATCTTTTTAGCTAGGATGTTTGTTATTTTTTGTAGATAATTGGCGGATTATCTGTCATGAATGCAAAGCTTCTAGTTTTTGCAGCCTGTCATGGCCACTGCCCGGACACGCCCCTCTGGGTGCTTTTTGACGAGTACTTTGGGTCATTGTCCTGCTGTAAGACCCATTACCTCTGACGGGGACCCAACTTTCTGACACTGGGCCCTACATTGCACCACAGAATTCTTTGGTAGTCTTCAGATTTCATAATGCGATGCACACAGTCAAGACATCCAGTGCCTGATGCAGCAAAGCAACCCCAAAACATCAGTAAACCTCCACCATGTTTGATTGTAGGGACTGTATTCTTTTCTTTAAACAGTAGAATGAGGGGCTTTACCAAAAGCTGTAATTTTGTTTCATCTGTCCACAGCACATTCTCCCAAAAGGATTTTGGCTTCCTCAGGTAAGTTTTGGCAAACTCCAATCTGACTATTTTTTGTTTCTGTGTCAGCAGTGGGGTCCTCCT